>NC_086153.1:100087885-100390916 GCF_035149785.1 Candoia aspera
AGCAATACGCCTGGACCTGCCACACAACCTCCGGAGGCTCCACCCGGTGTTCCACACCAGCCTCCTAAAACCGGCAACCACCTCCCGATGGCACCCAAGCACACCACAGCCCGCACCGCTCATGATCGACGGGCAACACCACTTCGAGATAAGGGACATCCTCGACTCCCGCAAGCAACGAGGAACTCTACACTATCTGGTCAGGTGGAAACACTTCCCCCACCCGGAATGGGTGGCGGCGCACAACGTTAACGCGCCTGACCTGACCAGAGCATTTCACCGGGCATACCCCGACAAACCGCAACCAAGGTCAGCAAAACCAAAACCCCCCCCCGCAGGCCTCCCCCCGCCTCCCGTGCCCCAAGGGAAAGGGCCCCCCCCAAGCCCGCGACTTGGGTGGACCTTCCCCCCCCGGGACTCACTCCCCCCGCCCCGGGCCCACGGGGTGGTGACAAACGATCGCCAGCACCCTCCCCCCGCCCCCCGGCCGCGGGGGAGTGGCAAGCAAGTCAACAGGGCAACCTGGGGGCAACGCCCAGGAGACACAACAAAGGCGACGCACTCTAAATAAGAAAAGAAGGGCCCTACCTGGAGCTGAGAAGCACCCGACCAGCCACGCCTCTCGCCTCGCCGAACTGAGCCAAACAAACAGGGTGTGGTTGGAGCATGCGCACGCCAGGTCAGAACCCGAGCATGCGCACCATGGACACACCCTGGGAAGGCACGTGGTAGAGGGAGGAGCAAAGGGAGGGGCGACAACTACTCCGGCGGGAACTTTGAAAAAAAAAAAAAAAATGTGGCGTTTTGACAGCTCCACGGGGAAAACCCAGAAACCCGGGGGAGAACACTATTCGGAAAGGGGGCAGTATGTCATGAGTGCCGTTGAGCTAAAGTCATCAGCGCAATGGCACTCATGACAATGACAAGGAAATAGGTGAAGGGGTACAAGTTAAGTAGCCATCAACCTACAACGACTAACGGCCAACAAACAATAGCCAAATGAATCACGGAGCCACCCAAACCATCAGCGGCAATACAACGGGGATCGCCCAGCTGAAAGCAATCAGCAGAAGAATGGAAACCTGATGATGGGCGATCCCGGAAACCCTCACCCACCGGCAGGGCAACGCATGGGACAAAGGGGGGTGACGTGACCGTGAGCGAGGGGGCGCTGACCGGCGCGGGGTATTTAAACCCCGCACCGGCGCGCTCCTGTCACTCTCAGCTTTTTTCTACCAACGCTGTACCTGCCCTGCAATAAACCAGAGCCTGATTCGCAAAACAGTGTCTGAATGTTATTCAGGGGGAGGCAGCGCATGACACAACCACTTCATGAGATGTTTTTGTTTTTGAGGCTTCAATATCTGCTTTAATAAAACTCCATTTACCTTTTCTAACTGATTTGGCAGTAAGTAGCAGGCTTCAAGAAAATATTGATGCTGTTAGCTTGCCCTTTTATCTTACTTTATATTATTTCAAAAATTAGACAGTCATCAGTCCAGTGGACTTACGGAGAGATAAGTTCATTCCTGATATACAAGGCTATGCCACCTCCTCTCTCATGTTCCCTGTTCCTCTGAAAAAATGTATACCCAGGGCCATCCATAGGGGGTTCAAAATCTGCAAGATGGTGGGTGTAGCATTGTAACTGAAGCCCCACCTATTTGGTATACTTGTGTAAAACACACAAAACACACAAAAATAGGCCTTTGGTTACCACTCTGTGCCCACCATCTTTCAGATTTTGACACACAAATCCCTGTGTACGCCTATTAAGCCCAATGTTCCATGGGTGGGATTCATTCCACTATGTTTCTGTACTTATTATAACATATTTGCCTTTGTGCCTTATGATATCCATTTTATCTTGCCTGTTACCACACTTCATGCATCAGTATAAGATAATTAGTATAAAGATATATAAGATAATGGGTTAGACTTAGAGAGATTCAGTCTCTCCTTTCCTTTATGCCTGCAGTTCCACTATTTCTATGTTAAATTACCAGATTCCAAAACACTTTTCTTTGCTGCTGTATTTAATTCATTACATGCAAATTGATTCCTCACTAATGGTCTTATGACTCCTGCTGTCTTGTATTTTGGCATAAAGCACTCCTGATCAAGTCAACTAGCTATCATTCAAAGCTCCTTAGCATGATGAATTCCATCTCTGCAAAGCAGCCCTTCACCCCTGAAGTTTGCACCACTGTTGAAAAATTCAAACTCTTTCACTTATACCAATCTTGCAATCAGCTCATTAAAAAAAATAATTTTCTCTTGCAGGACTCTTGCCTTCAACATGAAGTACTGATGAAAACACCACCTGGCTCCCAAGATCCTTCACCCTCCTCCCCAAAGCCAAGAAATTGCTCTTGATATGCTGAAGGTCTTGTCTTGCAGTTTCATTTGTGTCCATATGGACAGGTGTGATGAGCCTTGTCATTCTGTCACATCTCAGATTTGCCTCCAAGGACATAGCATGCATGTCAAGATGAAAAATCTGGATGACAAATGGGAGCTTCTACGCCTCTTAAGCAGAGTCACCTACAGTCACTACCCTTTGTAGCTTACGCATGTTTGTAGAAGCCTGAGAGGTTAATAGTTGGAATCCATTGCTGTGGTCCAGGGGAATAATTCTCATCCTTTCAGTGAAGCTGTAAGCTTCACATTGTAAGTAGACCTCGCTTAACTACTGCCTTGGGCAACAACTTTTCAAAGTTATGACAATGCTGAACGAATAATTTTGCAGCCAAGGTGCAGCATCTGTCTCTCAGACATGTGTTCATTACTATCAGTTAGCACATGTTGTCCTGTGCTTGATCTGTTTTTTTCTTTTTTTTCCTCCCCTTGCAAAGCAGAGAGATTGCCTAAACAAGCTATCTCTTCCTGAGCTGTTTTGCTCCGCAGTGCAATGCTTCCCCAAAAGGTGCTAACTGCAGGTTAACAAGCTCAGTTCTGTGACCTTAATTAGCTGGCTCACAGCTGCTGCCTATAACTGACAAGACTTTAATCACTTTCACAGCTTTGGCTTTTGTTTGCCTCCTAAGCGGCTCAGGGATCAGAGCCACAAGTGCACTAGGCAAACAGTCGGCACTAGCACTTTCAATGTGTATTTCCCATTGCATGCCTGCTTACTCTCTTGTAATCCCTTCCTCTCCAATGAATGTAAATACAAACATTAATTCCCTTCTTGCTAATTATCCCAGCCCCAGGGTGAGCGTTACAAAGGGCGGGGAGTGAGGGAAAAGAAAGCTGAAGTAAAATTGTAAGCACAGTTGCAGTCACGTGATTTTCCTCTTAGCAACTGCCTCACTTAGCAACTGAGTTGCCGGTCCCAATTGTAGTCACCAAACAAGAGCTACCTGTATTTCCTGCTTCTATTCACCCTACCATTCAAGAAGTGTAGAGAACTATGGTGATTACCTTAAAGGAGGAATTCAACATTGGTTATGGATGCATCAGCTTAACCTAGATAGACAGGATGGGGGGAGGCTAAAACTCGAGATTGCCCTGCCTTGATTTTCTTTAAGTGGGGTGAGAGAGAATCTCTGTCAGGCTTTCCGGATACTGATAGAAGAGAATATAAACTAAACAAATGGACATTTTGCATCTGATGAATGTAGTATGGTTCCAACCTGTATCATAAATACTTAGTGACTAGTTTTGTATTATAGCCAAAGCTATGTGGTTTTCCAGTACACAATTTAATGTGCGCCTTTGAAAAAGCTCTTGGGGTCAACAAATTACAGTTCAGTATGCCTTGAAAATGCCAAGCATATCCCATATTAATGATATAACTGGACAAGAAAGCTTAACCTTGGAAAAGGATTAAGAGCAGTGAAGGAGATCAGCAGAATGTACAGGCTTCTAAGCTAGATTTCCCTGTCTGTATTTCAAAAACTACTCAGTAAATAAGAAATGCCACAGGTAAGCAAACATGCAGATGCCAAACCATCCAAACCAGTGAGGTTTATTGGGAGATTGGGGAGTTGAAGACTGAATGCTGAAGGAGGGCAGACTGTCTATGTGAGCATAATTTATGAAAGATATTGAAGCCAAGGTGCTGAATAGTAATTAGCCAGGCGATCATTGAAATTGGAGCTAAGTTGTAAAATTAGTGATTACATTTATATCCTGTCCGTTTTTCTAGAAACTCAAAATGATACATATGAGGATCTCTCCTTGTTTTAGCCTCAAAACAAGCCTGCAAAAGAGATAGCAGAGACCTAAAATCGCTAAGTGAGCTCATCAGTCAAGTGGAATTTGAACCTGGGTCCCCAGTCTAACAGGTTAACTACACTAAGCAACTAAGCTTTTTTCCCAGCCTTATGGTCTCATCTTTCTCTGTATACTGTAGTAGAATATTCCAGGGGCGCATTTGAACCGAAGACCAGGACACATTACACTGAAGCACAAATTGGTTTATTGACAGTGTTGGAGACAAAGTCAGGCCTAAAGAGGGGTGGTGTTGTAGTCCCCCTTTATAGACCTATGCAAATTAGAATATGCATGTGATTAGACAGAGTAACTAGGCATTTCATTAGATATAACACATCTAATGAAATGTGCCACGTGAGTGCAGGTGGGCTAGGGAGGGGTCTGTGGAGCCACCCGAGTGCATGCGGGCTGGGGAGGGGATGCTGCGGAGCTATGCGAGTGCAGCTGGATAGGGGAGGGGTGCTGTGGCACAACCACACGCTACTAAGTATGAGATCCCCTGTCCCCAGTATCTTTTCCCAGCTTATCAGCATTCCTTGGCCTTCTTAATGTTTTATGGCTAAGCTAAAAGTTTTAGTTTTCCTGAGAAGATATATCTGGGTTAGGGGCTTTTAACTTGGCTTAACTTCTTATCTAGTTTCTTGCACATTCATTTTAAACTTGTCAAATAATATAGAAATCTTTTTGAAATAAGGGTAAAAGGAAAAACAATAATAGGACTGGGTAGAGAAAAAGCTAAGGTGTTTTGCAGTAATGGCTATATTACAAATGTCTTAATAAGTCTGTTAAACAAAAAAAGCAAACAGTTAACGCAATTGCATCCCTAAAGCAGAGTGAGATAGAAGCAAATAATATCATTTTTGAGCTCTTCAGAACTTGATATGGACTATCAGTTTTGTTCTCAAAGTGCCAGGCATAGTGATCACACAGCAGGGAATATATTGTTTTATTTTATGGTAATGAACATATTTTGATTAATTGTTCAGCTGAAATTGTCTATTAAGATTCCTTCCATGTTTATTTAAAAAACAAAGTACTGCCTGTGAATAGATGAAGTCCTTTATATGATTGGCTTATCTGAACAGAAATTAGATTAGTATCAGCCTGATATTCAGCAGGCTGGATCCCCCCATAAGGAGCAATTATGGAAGTAAATGTTGTGTAACTCTGTCCAAAACAAAAAGCTACAGGCACTCTCAAAAAGGGAGGGCAGGATCAGTCTATCTTAAATACTTCTTCACCTTTTCCTCTTGAGTTTGGTCTGATTCCATCCCATCAAAACAGTGAAAGCATTAACTTCATTTATGAGTTTTCCATCCTAGTCAAGTCAATGACAAGCACAAATTAGACAACTTTTGATTTGATCCAAATAATGTTTTTTTTTCCCCCTAAGTGCTAAAAAATGCCAAACTTGTGGCAGATGTAAACTTACTCCCTTGCATTTTATGGAAGAAAGGCTGAAAACCAAAAAAAACCCAGATTTTTTTCCTTCATAGAAATTCACATTTGGGACTAAGAAATCAGCTCTGAAAATAAGATTTATCCTCCAGCTTTTGCACATTTCTATGCAAACCTTCCCAAAAGGAAGTCGCATAGTGATCAATGGACTGAGTGTGAGGTAAGGCCACCCAATAATTGCTTTGGCATAGATTCAATGTTCACTGTACCACACAACCTGCAATTCTAAAAAGGTCATAAATCAGATCAAATACTTTTTTTCCTTGGGACAGTTCAATCATCAAGATAAACTGTAAGCTCATGCTATGTTCTCTCCTCCTCCAATGCAACCAGAAAAGAGCAGAAGTTTTCAATTTTTTTTAAATCAAAATTCAATTTTATCTTTATGTCCAAACGTTAAATGCTGGCCAATTATAGTTTTTGAAATACACTTCCCTATGGAGAAGCTACTGGTAAGGTGACAAGTTGCATGGTCGTGCTAATTAGTCAAAGTAATTTAACATCTTATGCAAACACAAATGCTTGATAGTTTCTAATATGTATATGTATATATATGTAAAAGACTTCTAATACATAATTCTGTAATATACACATATAGCAAGCTTCATCAAATAGGAAGGGTTTGCCCACAGCAGACTCCTAGTATAAAGCACCTTCACCTTAAGTTTGTTGAAAGCCAAGCACAGCATTTTTCTTTGTCTCCCCCCTTTCTTCCTTCTTTTTTTTGGGGGGGGGGAGAAATTAAATATTTATTTTTCAATTTATTAAATACAAAGTAAATGTATTTTTTAAAAATAATTATTCCAAACTGCAAAATATTCAGAGTTATGAAAATTGTTGATTGGGAAAATGAAGATCAAACCAAAATATGATTATTTTATACAGGATGAAAAAGTGTATAGGAAGAGTACTTAACAAAATGCTATTTCTGTGTAACTAATGCGAGCTACAGTACAAACAAGATAACAGCAGAGACTGCATAATAGATAGTTTTCCTTGCATCCCATGTTTATGTAATAGTACATGAAAAAAGTACTGGATGCAATACTACTTGTGTCAATATTCCCTTGGAATTTTAATTGCCAGGCTGTTCACTATTGACATAGTTCACACGTAACACCAAGCTATAATACACTACATTCACTTTTGGGTTAGCATGAGGAATGAATCTACTCTTTATATAACAGCAATATGTGCAAATAAGATGGCTGTATTTCTGGAATGGCCTAGGAATTAAATGCTCTCTGAAACATTATTTTTTAACAGACATGTCTAGGGTTAAATACTTTACTTGCTAGTCGTACTAACTAACCAGACTAAAGCTCAGATTAGATTAAAGGTGGAGAGAAAGCAGATGGGAATCTACTGATAGATATCTGAAAGGATTTCCACACCAGCAATTTATAATGTCACCCAAGCATCTCCATGATAATAAATCACTAATGCAGACAGGCTTTATATCACCATAGTGATGGCGAGGTGACGCCATAAATCACAAGTCAGGAAACAGTCTTAGTGATTTGAAGCTGATCAACAAGGATCACTTCCAATTGTTTAACGTTAGCAAAGACAAAATTACTACTTTCTAAACATATACACTGAAGAAAGCTTGTAGCAATCAAAGTTTCTGTACAACCATGATCTAGTTACACATCTGCATTTTTTTTCCTATGAGTTCTCATTCAGGTTGATGAAAGAATATGTACACTATAGAAATTATTTCACAAGACCATTTTGGTGAAATAGTTATGGTTGGCATTCTTGCACTTTTGTAACTATTACGTAGTCAAGCAGTATATAGAAATATTTTTTAAATAAAATAATTTTCCACTAAACTCCACCCTTCTTGTCTTCCAAAACTTTAAGTACACCCAAATAAAAAACATAAGGCAATACATTGCCTCATTGTGTTTTTCCCCCCCAGTAATGATGCTGTTTCTTACGCTGTCCTTGAAAAGCTGTTGAAGTTCTCTTTCCCTTGGAAAAAATGAAGAGAATTAAATTAAATATTTATTTAAATATTTATTTAATTTAATCCCAGAGTAAACTACTAAAAACTTTATCACATGTTTGTAGCTAGCCAACTTTGGCTGCTATTGATCTTAAAATTTAAGCAGGATTTCCCTGCTTAATACTTGGATGGGGGACCACTTGGGAATTCCAGAGCGTAGGCTACATTAGAAAGTTAAAAAAAAAAAAACCCTTAGCAGAGAGCAATAGCATAACACTGCAAAGAACATACGCATAACTGGACAATTTTCGCCCAGTCTCCCACCTCCCTTTTTTGGGGAAGGTGGTTGAGAAAGTAGTGGCTTTGCAGCTCCAGAGGATTCTGGATGAAACTGATTATCTAGACCCCTTTCAGACAGGTTTCAGGCCCGATTATGGGATGGAAACAGCATTGATCGCACTTATGGATGATCTCTGGTGGGAGCGGGATGGAGGCAGTGCATCCATCCTTGCTCTTCTTGATCTCTCAGCGGCTTTCGATACCATCGACCATGGTATCCTTTTGGACTGACTTAGGGAGTCGGGGGTGGGTGGCATGGTTCTGCGCTGGTTCACCTCCTTCCTCCAGGGTCGGTCCCAGTCGGTGTTGATAGGGAGCGAGATCCGGCCCGCAGCCTCTCCTTTGTGGGATGCCGCAGGGTTCAGTACTCTCTCCGCTCCTTTTTAACATCTACATGAAACTACTGGGCAAGATCATCCGTCACTACGGGGTGAGGTATCATCAATATGCAGATGATACCCAATTATACATCTCCATGCTGGGTGAAGTAAGTGATGCTGTGGCCACCCTTTCCGAGTGCTTGGGGGCTGTGGGGACCTGGATGGGGGACAACAGGTTGCGGCTGAGCCCGGGGAAGATGGAGTGGCTGTGGATTAAGGGCTCCTCGATTTCTGGGAAATTGTCATCTTTAGTTCTGGATGGGGTTGCACTGCCTCAGACAGACCCGGTGTGTAACTTGGGGTCCTCCTGGACTCACAGCTCCTGCTCAAAGAGCAGGTGGCAGCCATGGCTAGGAGGGCCTTTGTGCAACTTCGTGTTGTGCACCAGTTACACCCCTTCCTGGAGTGAGAGGCCTTCAAACAGTCACTCATGCCCTGGTTATCTCCCATATAGACTACTGCAATGCGGTCTACACGGGGCTACCCTTGAAGAGTATCTGGAAGCTACAGCTGGTGCAAAATGCAGCAGCGTGGGCAATCTTGAGTTTCCCAAGATCAGCACACGTCATCCCTTTGCTCCGCAAGCTGCATTGGTTGCCAGTATGCTTCTGGGTCCAATTCAAGGTGTTGGTTATCACCTTTAAAGCCCTACATGGCACAGGTCCAGGTTACCTAAGGGACCGTCTCCTCCCCATCACATCAACCCGTCCCACCCGGTCGGGCAGAGGGGGCATGCTACGGACCCCATCTGCAAGAGAATTCCATCTGGCGGGGTCCAGGAGGCAAGCCTTCTCTGCAATAGCCCCTGCCTTTTGGAATATCCTTCCCCCAGAAGTGAGATTGGCTCCCTCCCTCCTAGACTTTAGGAAACAGCTAAAGACCTGGTTCTGTAATTACTCCTGGGGCGGGACAGAGAGTAGCCACTTCTGGGGATGGTTAGTTTCTTAGAAGGACCCAGCTCTGCCTGCAAATCATAAAGAACTTCCAGCCATCAAGGTTTTTATTATATTTATTGTATTATGTATTATAGTGTTTAGTTTTTTATTTTTATTTATGTTTTATTGTAAACCATCCAGAGTCCCTTTTGGGAGATGGGCTGTGATAAATTTGATTGATTGATTGATTGATTGATTGATAAATAAATAAATGCAGCCATCAGAACTCAAGCTTGATTTGAGGATATCTTTACTTTTAAAATGATTGAAAAACTGGTATTTCATCTTTTTTTAAATGCTGATGCACTGGATGATCTAAATAGAATAGTAGGCTGTGTTGATAAAAATAATACATTGTGGTCTACTATATAACTTAATGTTCTCTTTTCTATCTAAAAAACATAGATTCCAAATAGAGTGACGGAAACACAACATTAAAGGTCTGAAGTTCATATCTATGAACCATGTTACCATTACTGTGCCCTTATATCTTTTTAAATTTATGCTGCCTTGCTTTTGTCCCATTTTAAATGTATAGCCATTCCTGAAAGCTACATGGACCTTTAGTAGATCATATGAATAAGTCAGCTGCATAGCGAAACAAAAATACAACACACCATCAAAGATCTAACTCCTATAATCATTTCTATAATAATAAATGACAAGAATATTAACATTTCATCTTTATATTTTACTCTCTCAAAAATAAATGATTTCTGTTTCAGTTCATCATTTTTAATAACTTGTGTATGCTAGTGTCTGGCTGTGTAACGTTTCTATCTCCATTTTTATATTTCTGTTTTTGAAAAGAAACTGTTTTAGCTTAAAAAAAATACAGATGCTAGGCTCTTAAGCCTTAAGGCTAAAACCACTCATACCATACTGACATCCAACGTGCAGCTCAAACTCATGCTTCGTAAGTAATGCTTTAAAATGCTTCTTGTTATTGTTCATTGTTTTAACACTGAGGAGACAAATGTTTGAAATATGTGAAAATGGCCCAAAAGTGCCACAAAAGAAACAGCTATTCAGTCATTTTTGTCTTGATAAATGTGTTTTTTAGCTTGTATATCTGGATTTATCCACATTTTCAGGGTTCCTATATACAGGGCTTGCTCCGATATAACATTACACCACTGTTTAATAATGTTTTATTGAATAAGCTATGATCTGGTTTTCAAATGCTGAGCTCTCATATGTGAAATAATTTGTTTCATATCATGTTGATGTAACCTTCACACTCTCTCACTGCCTTCCCTGTAAGTACAAACCTTTGGCAATAGCCAGGGAGTTGCAACATTACCTACTGTCTGGCCAATCATCAGCTACAAAAATGAAGGAAGATGAATGCTTTGTTCCTCAGATTTAGGTCTGAAAGCATGAGGTCTGTACCAGTACAAGGCAGAGAAATATAAGTTAACATGTAGTCTTTCAAATGCTGCTGATAAATGCTGGCTCTGTGAAAGCTGAAAAATTATTCAGGGACCACAAAATACGTAATTGGGATGGTCCATGCATTCAGAATCTTGGTGCCAACCTGAGGTTGATCATTATATGTGTATTATACTATAGCATCCTATAAAAGGATGTAAAGGAACTAAGGTATAAACTCTTCCTTCCATGGAGGCAGGCAGCATATCAGCTACAGAGTAAAATAAGAGGACATTCATGAATGATGTCAGAGAAAAGCATTTCTGTGTGCAGTTCAGAAAAAATGTTTAAGAACATTTATGGGACAGATTACCTTTATTTTTTTCAGGGTTGGTATCTACATGGGCTATCTGCCAAGTACTTGTCAGTCATTTATGTTGAAAAGAACTAGGGTCATTTTAAAGATCAATAGAGAACACAGATATTTTGTGTTTTCTGCTTTCTGTCTGATGCTATTACAGAATTACTTCTTCGACAAAACACATCAGAAAAATGTACTATGCTGTCATTTCAACCACTAAAGGAACTTAACAGATAGCAAAAATTATGTGGTTAGCAGTAGATTTCTGGCGGGGGTGGGTGGGGTTGTTAAACTGTTCTACTCCTATAAAAATAAGTTTGGGCTCTCAAGCAGAACTAGCTTAAGACAAAATATACACAAAGTGTTGCCAGGAGGGGTTAAGTGAGAAAACTGCAGAGGATGTCAGTTCTGAGTGACTTATTCAAGGTAAATAAATCACCTACTTAGAATTAGTTGTAACCACTTGTGATATAGATTATATTTTTGACTGAGCTTTTCACTCATCCTGACACTGCCTATTCTAGTTTCCCCCATTGTTCCTGTTAGAACAACTTCAGGAAAAAGTTATAAAGGAACCACAGCCAGTCGTAGAAAAGTTGCCAATGTAGTTTACAAATATGACATACATCAGGAGACTGGTAGCACCTTTTCAGACTAACAAATGTTATTAAAAGGCATAACTTTTGTAAGCTACAGCTGACTTCATCTGATGTATTCTCATCACACCATGAATCTGTATATTTTGATAAAATGTGTTAGTTTGGAAAGGTACTCCAAAACTTATTTTTGGCGGGGACCAGAGAAATTGTCTAAGATGTAAAGCATTTCTAATTACTGTTGGAAAATATAAAAAACATGAAGGGACATTTACCATGTATTATGGACTTGTGAAAAAGCAAAAAAATACTGATACAAACATATAAGATGACAAAGAGAATCTTAAATTTTAATACTCAGTTGAAAACAGAGCTTTTTTTTACTAGGACTTATGGCCAGTCTATTAGAAAAGATTTGTGGATTATTGGTTTTATATATGGTAACTGCAGCTAGGCTACTATATGCACAAAGATAGAAAAATACAGAAATACCCACAATGGAGTGGACTGTGAAGATGGTAGAACTTGCTGAAATGGCTAAACTGAATTCTCTGATTAGGGAAGGAACAACATCTACCAAAAGCATATTGCTTAATTCTAAATATCTTTCTGCCTAGGAAAAAGACTAAACTCCACATGAGGACATTTGACAAAAGTTTCCACCCATTTCAGTAGAAACTATCTGGAGCTTCCTTTACAGAAATTTTAGCTGAATAGAGAATATGTAACACTAGTATTCCCTCAGCAGTATTAAAACATATAGCTTCACAATTTCCATTCATCAATACGTATCTATAGCTGTCATATATTAAACAGGATGCAGGAATAACCAGTGTTTTCTTTGAAGTCTCGTTACCTTGTCGTGATGCTGGAGCTTGAGTACCTCAATGACGCCATGAGCTCAACTGTGAAGGGCCACCCAAGATGGGAAGGTCATGACAGAGAGGTCAGACTAAATGCGATCCCTGGGGAAGGTAATGGCAACCCACCCCAGTATTCTTGCTGTGAAAACTAAATGGATCAGTACAACCAGAGATATGTCGGTATACCATCGGAAGATGAGACCCCCCAGGTCGGAAGATGGACAAAATGCTACTGGGGAGGAACAGAGGATGAGTTCAACTAGCCCCAGACATGATGACGCAGCTAGCTCAAAGCCGAAAGGACGGTTAGTGGCCGACGGTGCTGGTGGTGAACGGCGAATCCGATGTTCTAAGGATCAACACACCATTGGAACCTGGAATGTAAGATCTATGAGCCAGGGCAAATTCGATGTGGTTATTGGTGAAATGTCAAGATTAAAGATAGACATTTTGGGCGTCAGTGAACTGAAATGGACTAGAATGGGCCACTTCACATCAAATGACCACCAGATCTACTACTGTGGACAAGAGGACCACAGAAGAAATGGAGTAGCCTTCATAATTAATAGTAAAGTGGCTAAAGCAGTGCTTGGATACAATCCAAAAAACAACAGAATGATCTCAATTTGAATTCAGGGCAAGGCATCTAACATCACAGTGATCCAAATATACACCCCAACCACAAATGCTGAAGAAGCTGAAGTAGAGCAGTTCTATGAGGATCTGCAGCACCTATTGGACAACACACCTAAAAGAGATGTTATTTTCATCACGGGAGACTGGAATGCTAAGGTGGGCAGTCAAATGACACCTGGAATTACAGGTAAGCATGGCCTGGGAGAACAAAATAAAGCAGGACATAGGCTGATAGAATTTTGCCAAGACAACTCACTCTGCATAACAAACACTCTCTTCCAACAACCTAAGAGACAGCTTTATACATGGACTTCACCAGATGGACAACACCGAAATCAGATTGACTACATCCTTTGCAGCCAAAGGTGGCAGACATCTATACAGTCAGTAAAAACAAGACCTGGAGCTGACTGTAGTTCAGATCATGAACTTCTTCTTGCACAATTTAGGATTAGACTAAAGAGATTAGGGAAGACCCACAGATCAGCGAGATATGAGCTCACTAATATTCCTAAGGAATATGCAGTGGAGGTGAAGAATAGATTTAAGGGACTGGACTTAGTAGGTAGGGCCCTGGAAGAACTATGGACAGAAGTTCGCAACATTGTTCAGGAGGCGGCAACAAAATGCATCCCAAAGAAAGAGAAAACCAAGAAGGCAAAATGGCTGTCTGCTGAGACACTAGAAGTAGCCCAAGAAAGAAGGAAAGCAAAAGGCAACAGTGATAGGGGGAGATATGCCCAATTAAATGCAAAAGTCCAGAGGTTAGCCAGAAGAGATAAGGAATTATTTTTAAACAAGCAATGCGTGGAAGTGGAAGAAGACAATAGAATAGGAAGGACAAGAGACCTCTTCCAGAAAATTAGAAACAGCGGAGGTAAATTCCAGGCAAAAATGGGTATGATCAAAAACAAAGATGGCAAGGACCTAACAGAAGAAGAAGAGATCAAGAAAAGGTGGCAAGAATATATGGAAGATCTGTATAGGAAGGATAACAATATCGGGGATAGCTTTGACGGTCAGTGGTCAGTGAGCTAGAGCCAGACATCCTGAAGAGTGAGGTTGAATGGGCCTTAAGAAGCATTGCTAATAACAAGGCAGCAGGAGATGACGGCATCCCAGCTGAACTGTTCAAAATCTTGCGAGATGATGCTGTCAAGGTAATGCATGCTATATGCCAGCAAATTTGGAAAACACAGGAATGGCCATCAGATTGGAAAAAATTAACTTACATCCCCATACCGAAAAAGGGAAACACTAAAGAATGTTCAAACTATCGAACAGTGGCACTCATTTCACATGCCAGTAAGGTAATGCTCAAGGTCCTACAAGGTAGACTTCAGCAATTCATGGAGCGAGAATTGCCAGATGTACAAGCTGGGTTTAGAAAAGGCAGAGGAACTAGGGACCAAATTGCCAATATCTGCTGGATAATGGAAAAAGCCAGGGAGTTTCAGAAAAACATCTATTTCTGTTTTATTGACTATTCTAAAGCCTTTGACTGTGTGGACCATAACAAATTGTGGCAAGTTCTTAGCGGTATGGGGATACCAAGTCATCTTGTCTGCCTCCTGAAGACTCTGTATAACGACCAAGTAGCAACAGTAAGAACAGACCACGGAACAACGGACTGGTTTAAGATTGGGAAAGGAGTACAGCAGGGCTGTATACTCTCACCCTACCTATTCAACTTGTACGCAGAACACATCATGCAATGTGCTGGGCTTGAGGAATCCAAGGCTGGAGTTAAAATCGCTGGAAGAAATATTAACAATCTCAGATATGCAGATGATACCACTTTGATGGCTGAAAGCGAAGAGGAACTGAGGAGCCTTATGATGAAGGTGAAAGAAGAAAGTGCAAAAGCTGGTTTGCAGCTAAACCTCAAAAAAACCAAGATTATGGCAACCAGCTTGATTGATAACTGGCAAATAGAGGGAGAAAATGTAGAAGCAGTGAAAGACTTTGTATTTCTAGATGCGAAGATTACTGCAGATGCTGACTGCAGTCAGGAAATCAGAAGACGCTTAATCCTTGGGAGAAGAGCAATGACAAATCTCGATAAAATAGTTAAGAGCAGAGACATCACACTGACAACAAAGGCCCGCATAGTTAAAGCAATGGTGTTCCCCATAGTAACATATGGCTGCGAAAGCTGGACCATAAGGAAGGCTGAGAGAAGGAAGATCGATGCTTTGGAACTGTGGTGTTGGAGGAAAATTCTGAGAGTGCCTTGGACTGCAAGAAGATCAAACCAGTCCATCCTCCAGGAAATCAAGCCAGACTGCTCACTTGAGGGAATGATATTCAAGGCAAAACTGAAATATTTTGGCCACATAATGAGAAGACAGGACACCCTGGAGAAGATGCTGATGCTCGGGAGAGTGGAGGGCAAAAGGAAGAGGGGCCGACCAAGGGCAAGGTGGATGGATGATATTCTAGAGGTGACGGACTTGTCCCTGGGGGAGCTGGGGGTGTTGACGACCGACAGGAAGCTCTGGCGTGGGCTGGTCCATGAAGTCACGAAGAGTCAGAAGCGACTGAACGAATAAACAACTTGTAATAATGCATTTTTGTTGTTGTTGGTTTTCTGGTTGATTTCACTCCATTCTCACTTCCCAAGAAATAAAAATGAAGTAAACAGTCTCAGGCTAACAACAGTCCATAGATGAAAAGTAGCCCTTGTTTGCTTGTTAATTTTGGTCTGAAGCAGTCCATCTGTGGGGAAAAAAAGTTCTTCCATAAACATTATTTTGACAGTTATTTCACTCACTGTTTCTTTTTCAGATCTCTGGCAGGCAACCCTCCAAAACCACCGTGTTCATATTGATTTATTCTGTTTTTCTATTTATCATGTCCAGCTTGTTAAAATCAGAGAGAAATGTACTATGCAATCAATGGATCTGGCTGCAATTATTCATGCCCTGGTAACATCTAAACTACATTACTGCAATGCACTCTATGTAGAAGCTACCTTTTAAAGACATCTCAGAAGTTTCCTTTAGTACAAAATACATCAATCTGGATACTTATATAGAATACAGATATAGAATATATGTATTCTATATAAGCCACACATGTTATCAGTTTGTTTTTATTCTCCATAGAAAGAGTTGATATTGGCTTTGAAAGCATCAAGGTCTGAGTTCAGGTTATAGAAAAGATTATATATACCTATATGAACCTACTCAGGTGTTAAATTCAGCTAAAGTGATCCTGGAGAGCCACTCTGGTATAGTGGTTAAGGCATCAGACTAAAAACTGGGAGACTGTGAGTTCTAGTCCCACTTTAGGCACAGAGTCAGCAGGTGACCTTGGACCAGTCATTCCCTCTCAGCCCTAGGGAGAAGGCAATGGCAAACTACTTCCAAAATCTTGGCAAGATTTCACCAGGAGTCAACACTGACTCCAATGTGTGCACACACACACATGCACACAAAAGTACACATACATTTTCCATTAAGATAAATTGCATTACTATTCACAAGATAAAACCTTTTCAGTGATGGTCCACTATTTGTTGATTTCAGTGCCTTTTTTATACTGACCTTATGAGCTGGATTTTCTATCATTTTCTATCACCATGCTTTTCATGGTGATATAATTTTCATGGTCTGCATGATATGATGTTCTACTTCAAAATGTGTTTTATGATTTTGGAACTGGATGGGAGTAGTGCAACTTTCCTTGTCATTTTAGACCTCTCAGCAGCTTTTGATACTATCAACCATGTAAACCATGTATACCCAATGTACCCTATTTGGCAGAGATTGGGGACTGGGGAAACTATTTTGCAGTGATCCCACTCCTTTCTCTGTGGACAGTTTCAGTCTGTTGTAGTGGGGAGGTCAGCCCAGAGACCCCCACATATGGGCTATCGCTGGGGTCATTCCTCGGCCCTCTTGTCTACATGAAACCATTGGGGGAGATAAAATAGTTGTACGCTGATAATACCCAACTATCCATTGCTACCGCTCGCTGTGGGGGGAAAGCTGTAAAATATACTATGCCACTGCCTGGAAGCTGTGCGTTTTCTGTCCTGGCACTGCTGGCTGCCAGCCAACCATATAGTAAGTTGGATGCCTGCCATGGTCCAGTAATATGCGAGCTCTGGCAGAACTTTCAGAAGAAAAGAGTCCTTTTTGCCTGTATCTAAAGATGGCAACTGTAAACATAGTCAAAGGCTTGGCCCAGATTGAGACCAGGAATCCAATAAACAAGCAACAAATCCAACGGACAAGACAAGAGTCACAGTGGTTCAAAGCATGGCACAACAAGGAAAACATGACAGAGCTGAGGCTTGAAAAGTTGCTCTCAGCATTTTCTTTCAGGCTAATAAATAAGCCAAGCTGAGCTGAGCGCATTACTCCTTGGAGTCTCCTCTCCTGGTGGCCTGCTTTTTGGCTGGTCTATCTGACCTGCAGAGCTCAGCCCTCTGCTGTTGGGTCTTTAAAGAATGACTCTGCTTGGGACTGGGTGTGTAGCTGTCAGGGGGTGCAGGTAGGGAGTCCTGGAGTCTTGCTGGATCTGCCTCAGCCAGAGTGCAGTCCCTGGCTTAAACACTGCTGGAATCATCCCTCCAGGACTATTAACCATAGATGCACTTGGCTCTATTTCCTCTTCCTTCTACTCACAGAGGACAAACAGGACCATAACAGCAGAGGTCTGTAGGGGAGAGAACAGGCTCAAATTAAAACCAAGCAAGATGGAATTGCTGTTAATACACTGTGGTCTTCCTTTAGTCAGTGTTAACCCTAGACAGACATGTACTACCAGTCCAGGAGCAGGTTCATGATTTGGGGATCCTTCTGGACTCATGGTTCCTGCTTGAACTGTTGTGTGTGGGGGTGGGGGTGTCCAGCTTCAGCTATTGCACCAATTGCATCCTATCTCATGCAGGAAGACCTAGTGACTGTAATTCATGTTCTCATCACCACTGCTGCATCTGTTTTCCATTACCTGGAAATGACACTTAATCCAGAATGTGATGGCCCATGTGTTAACTAGCTCTGGCTCCTGATATTGGAAGCATATTACATCTATATTACAGGCCCTGCCCTGGTTACTGGTTCAGCTCTGAGTACAATTTAAAGTGCTGGTGTTAACCTATAAAGCCCTTCATGGCTTGGCACCTGGGTACGTACAGAACTGCCTCCTCTAACTGGATTCAGCTTAGCCTGTTATTATCATGTAAGAAGGGGTTTCTTGTCCCACATTTCTGGGATGCCAGCAGAATCAAATCTAGATGGCACTGCTTCTCTGTAGCAATGCCAACACTATGGAATGGCTCCTCACTGAGATCAGACTGCCTAATAATGATTAATTATTCCTAATAATTTTATATATTCCTATAATTAATAATAATTTAAATTTTGTCTTTTTGTAAACCAAAGTCCCTCCTTGGGGGGAGATGGGCAGCGATAAAATTGGATAGATAGATAGATAGATAGATAGATAGATAGATAGATAGATAGATAGATAAAATAAATAGGGAATTATTAAAAATTGAGCTTTTTCAAAGAACCTTTTACCTGCAATCACTGTTGTTATTATTTTTCTCACCTAACTTGGTTCTACTTTCACGAGCTGGATTGCACTTTGTTCTACTCCTGTTGTTGTTTTTATTATTATCTAATGGCAACAGGATAAAAATCAAATCAATCAATAAATGGGAAAGTTGGTAAGGGAGGAGTAAATAACCAGTAACCATTTCAGTATTTAATTAGGTGTACTTTCCTACAGAATTCAGATCTAGGTATCTCTTTCTCCAGGAACCCCACTACTTATTTTAAGAAAACTTGGTTTGGAAAGACGGCATTGAAAGTCTCAAATAAAGCTTCTATTCTGTCTGAGTATCTATATGTTCCAAAGTGCAACTCATTTATTTTTTTGATAGATTTAAATGTGTCTGATTGTAACAGATTGATAAGGTGCTGGTGTTCCTTTCTAGAAATGGAAACATAAAAGAAAGGAAAATGTAGAAAAACAGAATATTTGAAGATGAAATAGGAAATGTTTAGGACAGACTACAAACACTGCATCCCATTCTCTTGCCAGAGTTAAAAATAAGCATTTTCATAAAACCTTTATCTTTATAAACTCTCCCCAAAACAGCATCTAGCCTTCAGCCAAATGATAAGACAGCAAAATCTGACAGATTTCTATTCATATGCACCATAAAAATGAATTTATTATTCCAGTTGGAGAGCAAGAAAGATAATAAATACCATATGGCCACTCACTAATAAAGAGACTGCAAAAGAGAAACTTCACAAGAGTACAAAGCAGGCAAGTTCCTTTTATACTTGGGGGACACTTCCTCCACAAAGAAACTGAACCCATATAACACAGATGACAAGGGAGTATTAGGATTTAATGAGTACCTTCATTCAAAATAACAGCTTATTCCCTAATTCTACTCCAAATAAATTTTCAGGTGAGGTCCACATTCAAAAATGATTCACCTACAATTCATGGTTAACTAAACATTATCACCTATTAATATATATCTTCAGCATCACTAACTTATTGAGGCTAGCAAGACGACCCCTCTCTCATTTATTAGACAGAAAAAGGCAGCAACACCACTAAGGAAACAAGGATTTGAACAAAATATAATCAGTGGTCAGAATCTAGTATTTTACTGAAGGAAACAAGATGCATATTTCTATTTAGTTATATGCACACTGAACAAGCCACTATATCTAAGCCTGTGCTAGCTCATAAGATTATGACTAGGGTATATTGCTATTCTGCAGTCTAATCAAATATAAATAACTATAGCCTTTATTTTAATCACCTAACTTCTAGGGCTGCATAAGTTTTAAAAATAATTTGGAAGAAATGCTTTGAACCTTGTTCAATTGTGGCATCTTTTTGCTATTCATTAAAGCAAATGGAAAAAAAGAGATGTAATGCTGCTGTAAGAAATTAAATTATTAAAGTCAATGTAACTGTTAAAACAGTGGCTGGTTTAACACTGATTAAAACAGTTGAAACTTGAGAAGAAGCCTGAAAAAGAAAAATGCAGCTCTTGCACACTTTCTGAAGCACTTCTTCTGAATCATTTTCAAAGTATCCACTGCCCTATTAACTTCAACTTTAATGAATTAATGGTTTATCGTTCCAATGCAGACCATAACTTTTCCATGACTGGGTTCGCACAACACAACACTCCCCCCACTTTGGGGGGAGATGGGCAGTGGCAAAATTTGATAGACAGACAGACAGACAGACAGATCAATCATGCCAAAACCAAACCAAGCAGTACCTAGCACAATGTATGAATTCACTCAATACCAGTGATGGGAATACTCCCCTGAGTTTGACTGAAATGACTTCAGTATTAATGAGGGACTCCCCTAAAAAAATTATTATTTTATCCAAAATGTGGATCCCATCACACTACAATGATGTAAATGGGAATACAATATGCCCATACACCTCCCTTGAAACATCCTATGAAGCTTTCCATTGTGGCCCCACATTCCTTCCCACTTCCACACTTTTCAGGAGACAGAAATGGCACCAATAAAAGGAAGGTTTCTCTGGCATGCCTGCTTGACTAAATTAAAAGTCCTTGAAATACCACTGGTTTTGCATTGAAGACAAGAAAGAGTACTAGAAGCCCTGCAAAAGACACTGCCTGTTGTCACAGCTGCCATCAAGTAGATTTTGGAAGCAAGAGTGGTGGTAAATACAATGTGGTGGGTGTGTTGGTACAGACAAAATCGTGAACTAGGCCAGAACTTCACTGGGGTTTGCTCAGCACATGAGTTTAGGGGAGTTCTTACACCAAATGTGTTAAGTCTGCTCCAGTTCTGATCTTCTGCTGAATTATCGCCACTTCAGCCTATTTTATAACAGAGTAGAAGACTCAGTGGGATTATTCCCACACAGAGTATTTTAACACAAATGATTACTGCTCCCCTCCTGTCACTAACAAGTGCTAATGGTGCTTTTACATGGTAATAGCTGAGCACCTAAAATTTCTATGACTCAAGTAATTCCCATATGTGGTTCTTTTAAGGCAGGACTTGGGATCTACTGCCCTTATGTGGCTGGACTACAATTCCCAACAGACCAAATCTCATGGCTAGTTCTAAGTTAACAACTGGCAGCAAGTTTTCCAGCTTTTTCTCCCCTCTACCTAAAAAAAAAAAAAATCAAGAGAATAGCCAGTCATAACTTTTTATGTAATATTCAGATTTTTAAAATTTTATAGAGTAAACTTACAATTCAATATTCTATAAAAAATACTATATTCCATAACAACCTATATATTATTATGTGCCATTAAGTTGGTGTCAACTCTTAGCAACCACAGAGACAGATTTTCTCCAGGAGGCTCTGTCCTGAACCTGTTCCTTCAGGGCTTACAATGGAGCACCCATCACCACTATAATTGAGTCTATCCACCTTGCTGCTAATCATCCTCTTCTTCTCTTTCCTTCTCTAATGCCTTTCTCAGCATTAGAGCCTTCTCCAGAGAGTAAGATCTTTGTACAATGTGTACAAAATAAGATAATTTGAGTCTGATCATGTATGCCTTGAATGACAACACTGGATTGATTGCTTCTATGATCCATTTGTTTATTTTCTTGAGTAGTGATGATATTCTCAACAGCAAAGATGTAATTGTTTGAGAAAAAATACAAAGTCTAGAAAAATATGTCTACAAAGTGGAGCGAAAGTCCTTGATTTCATTTGGAAAGACAGAAATATTCATAATGCTGTAGCCTGATCACAGATATCCCAGCTGCATTAATCAACCAGTGGCAGCCTACCCCCCTGAGAACTACTGTCTCATAAGTGATTGCACTACCTAGACTGAAAATGGGAGAACTGACCTGAGCATCAAAAGTGACTAGATGGCAAAATCTGTTCAAAATTAGACTTTCAAAATAAGCTTCTAACTTTCCAAAAGAAGAAAGTTAAAGGCATACAAATGATCACCTTGGCAGCAACAGCAGGCACACAGTGTAAGTTCTTTAAAAGTACATCGCTGTATACTCTACTATCATTCTTGTTGCCTGTGAGCAAGGTACATAAGATAAAAGTGAAAAAAGAGATAGAGATAGATAGAGGTGTTTCTTCCTCCATGAAAAAACACTTAAGGAAACAGAGATTAATGTTCATCTTATTCTGGAGTATTGTTTAACTCATGTACTTACACATCCCTAACTTGGAGAATAGAATATTCCAGCCTGTTACAAAAAAAAAAAAAGTTAAGCATACTTAATCATAGAGGTAAGCTAGGTAGCTTTCATTTTCATACAACTAAGAAAAGAGTGGCTTGGTCCTATGTTGTGCTAAGGAATAGTCAGCTTAACTAAAGTTGGCAGGATTTTCATGATATATTGATCCATAAAGCACGGTTTGATAAAACACAATAGATGGGGTTAGAAAACAAGTTGAGCCAAACCCCAATAAACCACATTATGGCTTAGTGCATAATGCAAAACCAGACAGTGAGTTATGGTGTGCACAACACAAATCTGATGAAAGCTTAAATTCAATAAAACATACTCGCAGGAATGCAGTCACAGGCTTTCTGAGATGGAAACTGCAGGGGTGTTAAGACATATGGGACAGCTTTGGTTGAAAACTGTCTTTCAGGCACACTGGTGCCATATCTTGAAAACATCAAAAGCATTTCAAACTGGACCCAAATACAGAATGGAAACCAGCACAGTCTGGGTTTCTCATACTATGCTAAACCATAATGGAGTTTGTTTTAATTTTATTTAATGTATTGTACGAAATTACCCATTGCATTTTAATCAATAAACCATGGTTAAACAATAGTTTAGCACAATGTGTGCCCTAGGCCATGACATTTAAATGAAGGATTTACATGCTTTCAGAAACAGTCTGGTTGTGAAGCTGCAGCACTGTGGAGGTAAAGGGGTAGAAGAATCTGAAAGATATAGCTGGAATTCATTTTCTCATGCCTACCCCACTAGCTATATCATATATATTTACTCATTTCAAAAAATTATATTCCATTTTTTCACAGAAAAATGCCCAGGGTAGTTTACAGCATTTAAATACATAATAACAATGTATGATATAAACAACAGGGGAAAAAAGCTTCCCCCCACCCCATAAATGGATTATCCCAAATCTAACTAGTCACACTAAAAGAGTGCTTGAATAATACTTTTTAAGCATTAATAAATGGCAGAAGAGAAGCAAAGAAAGAGTACGATGGATTTCTTTTAGAAGAATTTCATAGTTTATATGCAGCCACTCAGAAGGCTCTCTCAAGTATAGTGATTCAGCCATAGTCTGGAAGAAAAGAATCCCTCACAGATCAATCAATATTTATTTACTTACTTATTCTAGTAGCCATTTTAAAATACAAGCAAGAAAAAAAGGCAGGAAAAAAGTAATAAAGAAAAGAAAAAGACATTTACAAACAGTATAAGATTTAATACAGGTAGTGTAATGGTATATGGGAATGACGTTGAGTGATAAGGGGAAGAGATACTGCCTAGGGAACAATCAGATAAAAGGGGGAGAAGTCCATAGCTGCATAATGGGGAAAGAAAGAAACTTAAAAAGGATCTGCCCCAATGTATCAGGCTGTGAAATGTGACAGCAAGAGATTTGTATTTTCAGACTTGCAAGATTCTGTTAATGTAGCCTTACAATAAAGTAGAATTAGCTCACCTAGTCATGTTTCCTGTCTGGTGTACCTGGGAGGGCTGCAGATAGTGCTTGACTTATAACCACAACTGGGACCAGAAAACTCGTCATTAAGCAGTGAGGTAGTTAAGTGAGGCATCACGTGACCGCACCCGATTTTATGACTTTTTTTGCTGCAGTCATTAAGTGAATCTGGCTTCCACATTGAATTTGCTTGTCAGAAGTTGTCTGAGAAGGTCACAAATGACAAACACATGACCCCAGGACACTGCAACCATCATAAATACATGCTGGTTGCCAAGCGCCTGAATCACGATCACGTGACCGCAGGGACACTGCAATGGTCATAAGTTCAAGAACCAGTCGTAAGTCACTGTTTTCAGCACTGTCATAACTTTGAATGGTCGCTAAATGAATGGTCGCTAAGTTGAAGACTTAAGACTTAAGTTTCAAAGTGTCATTAATTTAATGCTGCATATTAAAGTATCTTGTATAAATGTAACACTTTAGAACCATTATTATTAACGTCCATTCAATATTTAGTAATTGACTAAAGCAGTCAGTAAAATATGAATCATAAGAATAAAGAATTAACAAAATTTTCTATCTTAATCTAAATATGATATCCTTATTTAACAAATCAAATTAAAGCTAATATATTAAGACCTTGTGTTAAGAGAAATGTAATATCCACAGAGTTTAATTAAGAAGCCATACTGGAAACTATCTGGAAAGAATAATAGGCAAAAATTATACATTCAAGGAATTTTATGGCTAAATGAAAGAGAGAAATGGGCCATAATAGCTAAATTAAAAAATTGATAAAATTAGAAGACCTAGATACAAAATTATGTAGATACAATTTTTCACAAGGCAAGGAGGAACATGAAGGCATCTAGAGTTCCTGAGCATGTAGTGCAGTAATTCTTAAATCATGTCTGACAATCACTTGGAATTACCAGAATGCTGATAAGAAAAACCCAAAGAAATAGTACCAGAAAATACCGAAGGCTTACCAGATCAAACCATGACTATGAATGTTGAATTAAAACAAATTATAACTAGAATATGCTTTTCTTTCTGGCTTAGCATTTTGTGTAAACCCAGCCACTATGATTTGTCAATCGTATTTTAATAGTTAGTGTGCTATACAAATTCAGCAGTTGTGGTTTATTCAACGAACAATCACTAAACAATAAAACAAGTCAGGGGCTACAATAATGTATATACTCTGAAGTGCTTAACCAAAAGTATCTCAGAGAGGACAGCCATACATAACCCTAGCAATGCTATTCTTCCTCTTTTTTCTACATGCCTAGCTTGACTGTATTAGGTGGTACAGATTCATACATTGTTCCATCAAAACACCAGAAGTTGAGCTCAACACAAAGGAGGCTGTTCCTTTTTGACCTTAACGTGAGAAAGTCGGTAGTACAAAAAAAAAATACATTTAAATAGTGATCTACCATACAAGAAATCATTAGCCAAAGGGAGTATGTTTGTTATTAATTTGAATAATTATGTTAAGAATTGATAGCGCTTTTTTATTGTCTCTTAGTAAAATTCTATCTACAAGGCAATACATCATAAATCCTCTCTCTTTAAAATGAGGAAAATAAGGTAGGGTTATTATTAAGTTCTGATTTGCTTTGCTTTCCTCTTCACATGCTATCTTGATCATGTGGCTGAAAAACAGCAGCATGAAGTCACAAATGTTCTGAAGTTACTGTACCATAAGTGTGGTTTAGTGTTAAAGACCTAACAGGTTACTGTTCCACCATTTTATAGAGGTTCCTTTCATTTCTGTGTTCATTATACTACCACAGTGTAATTAACTGCTTGGCAATAGGCTTGGGCATAGAGCCATGGACAATAAATGCACAGCTTTACATAACTTTTGACAAAAAAATATTACTTTGTAATTTTGGTAAGATGTTGACTCAACACTCAGTGTAAGCTTTTAATTTTTATAAAATGGTTCCATTTAATTTCTTTTCATTTTGTGCAATGACAGTCTTACTCAGTCAGCAAGTTGCAATATATCATATAAACCTTGCTACTAGTTCCCTGTAATCTCAAAAAAATTTTCCCCATCCTAAGAACCCTCCCTTTCCCGCAAGTAGAGATGTTTCGGGTGAACCCCCACTATACCATGTCCAGTCTTACCCAAATCACCACCTTCTTGCCTAATATCAACAAAAACACCATCCAAAGATCTCTTATTCTATGTGGTCACCTGGGATTAAACTAGCTTGTGTTTTTTTTATCAAACACAGCAGAGGATCACAACAAATAGGCATAGACTTCTGTATTGTTAAATTAAGGTGACTAGTCTTTTATACCAGGATCTCCTTGATTCAAAGCTTTAGTCAATGCAAAATGGTGCAGCTCATGTTCAGTGCTCCAGTAGGTATACTGACTTCAAGTATATATCCAGACTGAATTTATGGTGTTAGTAACTATCAGTACCTTATTAACAGCATTAATCTAAGGGCTATAAACCTTGGCTGCAAAACCACAGATGATCAGTATATGGCAGCAAAGAATTAGATTTCCCCCCCTCTTTACTGTCTTCTAATGGTATTCTGAATCTTTATAGATCTGGACTATAGCTCTCATATACACTGTTGTCAGGGCAGTTTACAAAACACAAAACATACAAAACTAATTGCAATGCAAAAAAAAAAAGGAAGCAAGTTGTAAGATAAACATTTCAGTAGCAGAGCAAAAGAACACAGAAAAATACTCATTGAAACGAACTAGAACTAAAATTAAAATTCACCAAATTAAAAAGTTCAGAGTTTAAAAGCCTGGAGAAAGCCCATTCGCCAGTAATCATTTGTCACCTTTGTTGCCAGCTAACTAGGTAAAAATGGAATGCCAGCTTCCTAGAAAATAAAGGGCAAAATTGATGTCCCTGAACATTTTAATCCCTTAAGTAATGGAAAGCTTCCTCTTTTGTTCCTATTTCCTGGTTCACTAAACTCAAAAACTAGTAAGATTTCTAATTTCAAAATTCAGCATCCTTATCCTCCTGCTTACCAATTTTGCCTTCAAATGCCCCTCCCGCCATCGCCTTTAACCCAGGAAAAACGCCTGACCATGGAACACATTAAGGAGCACCTGCTCTGAACATCTGTTAGATTTGCTCATACAGATGTAGTCTATAGCACTGCCTCATTTTCCACTATTGCTGCAAGAGCAAGTTTGGTAATACACAGATCTATTCAAGCAGCAAGAGTTCTTGTCACAGTAGGTAAATATTCTAGTCTGGTCACAATTTACTTTTTAACTATGAAGCTATATAGCTCTTTCTACGTTCCATCACAAGCCTTTAAAATTCTTGAAATATTCACCAAATATTCACTCAGAAGTGTTCTGAGTAGCAGCATAACAACGTTGGAAATCTTTCTCTGAAGAATCATTTAAGCTATTAAGTTCCTGAGAAATGGAGTACTTCTTATTTAAGCAAATGGAAATAATTTATGGTGCAAAGGAGAATAATGAAGAATTAGCATATTGTTTTCTGCCCCAAATCTTTGAAATAGGTCAGGTTGAAAATAAACAAGCAGAGGCTTAAGCTGCAGGAATTATATTAATGAAGAGATTGGAGCAATTCAAGTTGTCAGTAATATAGTACAGATAGTGAAAAAAAGCTATTTGCATGACCCCTGCCTATTGCTACTATGCAATGAAGCCACAATAGAGTTATCTTGCAGGAATGAAGCAGTCCATAGAAAGAAAGAAAAAATGCTCATATCTGTTCTGTATCCTATCACCACTAGAAGGGGTGCAGAACGGCTAGATAATATTTTTGCTGATCTGGCTAGTCCAGGACAGTACACTGATGAAGAGGCATACTGGAGAAATCAGAGAGAAACCATTTTAAAACTCAAATCAGCATAAACCATAGAAGCTCTCAGTATGGTATACAGTCCACCTTCCTTTAAGCTTCAGGGCAGATACTGTATTATATTATGTCATGCCCCCACATACAGGGCTTTATATGATTTCCATCACCACCTCTTGGACCACTGTGTAAAATAGAGAAATCCCCCTCTCCATCTAAAGTACAAAGGTCTCTGAGTTCAATTTCTGGTAGAGGGTTTGAACCTTGTAGAATAACACCTGGCTACCCATAACTGAAGAGTGCCTATAAAAGAAAAAAACTGGTCACACTGTACCTCCTGGTGGTCAGTGTAACTGAAATAAACCATACAAGAAACTCACCCTTATCTTCCAATCTTCCTTTTCCCCTCTTTGGTACTCTCTATAAATGAATCCTAATACACAACAACCTGATTGATTTGTAAGCCATTCCCAGTGCATTGTAAACCCATTTTACCTTTGCTGTGTTGTTACCAGCAGCAGATCACAAATACTTCCAGAAGCACATTCAGTATGTGTAAAGGTAAGCATGGAACACAATAAGCAGTCGGTATTTCCAATGAAAAAAGAAAGTACAGGACAAATACCTACGAATGTATTTCCTACCAATGCAAGAGCATGGAAGAAAGAAAAAAAGCTGGGTTTCCCAAGACTATAGAGCAGCTGGAGGTTTTTAATTTTTTCTGTTTGCAAAGTATCATGCCAGCATGCAACTAGGGCTGTATGATTGATACGAGCATGTTCTTCAGCAGACATGAGTCTAATTCTTCTGTGGTAGACCTCAATGTATGGCAATGAAAGTCAGTCCAAGGCTGCAAATTAGATGCAGAATAAAAATACAACTTACAGATCTGGATAAGACCAAAAGCTTGCACAATACAACGCTTGTTCCATGTCAGTCTGATGAAATACAGTATAAGAAAAAAAGAGAACAGGGTAAGTTTGAGATTTGTTATACTTATATTCTGCCTTTCTTCTGAGATCTGTTATATTTATATTCTGCCTTTCTTCCAAAAGTTCAAGACACTATGAGGGAATCTTCTCTTCATTTTATCTTAACAACTTGGCTGAATAAATTGGTCTGAAAAAGTGTGATTGGCCCAAAGTCAACAGTAAATTTCTATAGCTGAGGGTGGACTTGCACCTGGTTTTTCCAGTCCTAATCCAGTCCTTTATCCACTATCCTCTTATAGCAGGGTTCCCCAAAGTGATCAGTATCGACCCCCAAGGATCAATGGAACAATCCAAGCGGTTGATGTTATTATTCGTAATGCTATTAGTTAAAGTAGTATTTATTAAATTATTTTCATATAATAAATGCTGGGGGGTTGATGAACAATTTTAAACTTCATGAAGGGGTCAATGAGGTGAAGAGTTTGGGGAACCCTGCCTTACAGCAAGATAAAGAATCTCAGTTTTATAAAGTAGCTCTAATGTGTCTCATTGACAATTCATCCCACTCAGTACAAAGAGATGCAGATTCTGTACATATCTACGCAGAGGCAAAAGAAATAACCCAGCATTTCACTTCCGGGCTTACCACCTATGTGTTACAGCTTGCTTAACATTACTGCCTTAACTTCTTAGAAGTGTCAAGGCGTTGCTAAAATAAAGATATAAACTTCGTGTCCCTCTCACCCCCGTGCATAGGGCAGATATGAAGGGTCTAAGCCCGGGCTTAAAAACTCGACCCTAAATATTAAGTAGCGCTCCCCTGAGTTTTGCGCGGTTAAACAAGCGGCACTGGCATATTAATGTCCTTACAAGGAGCACCCACCCAATTTGCCTGAACTAACAAGAGAGAGGAGGGAGCTAACGGACCCGGGTTACGGGAACTGCCTCTTGCATGACGAACAACCTTCCTCGGCGGGAACCACGAGGACTGTGGCGGCGCCCTCGACTCGTGCGTTCTGATCTGGGAGCGGCGACCTACCGCCCTCCGTTATTTCTAACGGAATGTCTCCACGCCCTCGACCCCCCCGCCTCGCCTTCTAGGCCCCGCCCCCTCTTCTTCCCGTAACGCTTCCCTCCTCCGCCTACTCTGTGATTGGCCCGGCTTGCTCCTTCCCCGCGAAAGGGGGCCTCCCCTTCTTTCCTCTTAGTCTCCCGAGTGCTGCCCTGCTCTCAGTTCCGCACTCCGCGACCCGGCGAGCGGTTGGTTTGGTTGGAGCGGGTCAGGCGGTATCTCAGCGGGAGCAAAGGTGCCCGTTCTTATGGTCGGGCAGGGCGCCTCTACGGACCGCAGCCGCTCCAGTACCGCCTCCCGCTCCGCTCGCCGCGTACCTGACAGCCAGTAGCGGAGGCGCCAGCATGGCTAGTTCTGGCGAGGGCAGCGGCAGCCGCCCCAGGAGCTGACAGAGCCTACCACCCATCGCCCGTTCGCCGTCGGCCGATTAACCACGGGTCGCCATCGCCTGCCTGCATTCAGCCAAGGGCTCCAACCGAGAGGGAGCCGTGGTTTTGCGAAGAAGAGGCGGCGGCCGTGGCGGCGGCAGGGACTCGAGAAAACTTCCTGTCGCTGGGGAGGACTACGAAGTTGCCCCCGGCGGCGGCCCGAGACGACAGGCGCGGGCTAGTCCCGCTGTTCGTCCGCTCTGAGTGTGGCGGCGGCGGCGGCGGGTGCCGCAGGGGAGCCTTGCGAACGGGCCGCCCCGCGGTTATCCCGCGGCCGTCGTCATCCTTTAGGCGGAACCTACCCCTGGGGCTGTCATGCCAGCCGTCAGCCTGCTGCCGCTCTTCGGCAGCCCCGCGGGCCCGGGCGCCTTGGGTGGCTCCTTAGGCGGGGGGCCCTTGGGTGGCCCCGGGGGCAGAAAGGGGCCCGGCCCCAGCGGTGCGTTCCGCCTGACGGAAAAGTTCGTACTGCTGCTGGTGTTCAGCGCCTTCATCACGCTTTGCTTCGGGGCCATCTTCTTCCTGCCGGACTCCCCCAAGCTGCTGAGCGGTGTCTTCTTCCACTCGACCACCCTCCAACAGCCGCCGCCGGTTCCACCCGCGCAGGGCGATCCGCACGTCCCGCAGCTGGCGGGTGCGGGGAGTAGCAGCAGTTACGGGGCCGGCGCGGAGGAAGCGGCGGAGAACTTGGCCAAGATCCGCGAGGATCACGAGCGCGCTTTGCGAGAGGCGAAAGAGACTCTGCAGAAGCTGCCCGACGAGATCCGTAGGGACATCCACCAGGACAAGGTGAAGCTTCTCCTGCAGGACAAGTTGGGCAGGAGAGAGGCGGGGGCTCCCGGATTGCCCGACTTGCCTTTCCGCAAACCTATCGGGGCAGTAGGAGCGGAACCGAGCGATCCCGCCGTCCAGAAGAAAAGAGAAAAGATCAAAGAGGTGAGTAACTACTGCAGGCACTCAAATATGCAGCCTGTACCACTTCTTTTCCCACGACAGTAGGTCATTTTTGCCTTTATCCAAGTGTCGTTGGTTTATTTGCACTCTTATTAATACCTCTTCTTGATATCCTTGACCTTCAGGACCTGCTTATTTACATGTTGTCTCCAAGTGATTTCGCAGCTATTGAGCTTGGGTGCGGTCCTATGATGGGGACGACGTGAGCAGGAACTTCTAATGGGGAATAGAGAGGATACGTGTCACTTTCGTAAAACTGACAACGTGGGCAGTCTTCTGAGACAGCAAATTGAGACCTTTTTCCAAAACTGAGAGGTGGCAACAAATTATAGTAATTTACCTTTAATCTCTACAATTTGTAAGCCACAGCTAGATGTGATAGGGAGAATGGTCTCAAAACCAGAAAGAGGGAAGGAAAGAAAATGTCTTGTGTTTTTGCTTTGATTATGCTATCAGACACAATTGCCAGAAAATATATATGGGGTGGGAAGAACAATACAATACAGTACAGTATGCTGTGCTGCAGAAGATACTTCTGTGGTCAATTGTCACTCAAGATTTCAGTCCAAAATAGTAAAATTTTATGGGTAATATGGGGAAAATTATACTGATGAACACAGCAACTTGATAAACTAATTACATTTCCATTCAAGTCTTTGAACCAAATTTATTTAATATTTCAAGACAAAATTAAAGAACTTAAACATTAACTACATACTTTAAATTAACAGGCTCATCCATAAGATATTAACTGGTGGATATTATTGGCTGACAATATACATATTGTTAAAAGTACTATTTTACAGTATTATCCATTTTTGAATGCTATAAAGTTTAGAGTATGGTCTTGGTCAGACCTTGGAATGATTGGATGTCTTTCCCATGAACAATATTTTCCTGTTTGAAGTAAAGAAGGAGCAATACTGTTTGCTACTGTGAGTGAATTAGTATGCTGGAGAAACAATAGTAGAATGGTCTTTTAAACTGTTTATTGAGCATTTATGCTATATCAGTAGCACAATCATGCCTGTTTAGCCTGATGCTAAAACTTTTTAAACTATAAAGAGTTTTAAATCAGCCTTTGTATGGAATATAACACCTGCATGTAAAGCAAGTTATATAGGAATGAATATGAAATGAACAGTAGGTGTGTAAAGGTAAGAGTGATGAATAGAGATTATTTAATATGTCAAGTAGCCTACATAAAGACAGTCTTATGGAAGATAAGCTAACTGGCTGCACTTGCAATAAGATCTGTTTAGTGCAATAAGATCTGTTTAGCACAATGTATTAAGCAATATATTCCATCAAATGCTTGTGCGATTAAATACCACTTTATTCATGCTAGGAGTCAAATCTGCTGGAGTAGAAGAATTGGATGAAATCCTGGGAAGGTATAACTAATATCTAGAACAAATTGCTATGCAGAGTTTGGCTTGTGCTATCTGTAAAGCTGTGTCATTTGTAGAGATTCAAGGTGTTTAATCTCTGATTTATAAAATACCTGTTGCCTGAACTTTGGAGCAATAAATCTGATAAAAATGTTCTAAGGGTTGTATGTGCTAACAGTGATGAAAACTTGAGCAGGCATGCATGTAGTCCAAGTTTTTCATTCAGGAAATTCAAGCTAGTTAATCTCTACAGTTGTTACCCTTATGAGATTAAATCACTCATTAAATCAGCAAAGTTTCAAATCAAAACTGCTACTGCTATCAGTGACTATTTGATTGGCATATCTGGCTTGTAATTCCATGAATCTGATATTACAGAATTGTAATACTCTACCTGTGCTGCATATTTATATGATAAGAGCATACTGTTTTTTCAGGCATTTATGTCATTATTATTGAAAGATTGAAGCTGTCTTCATAGCTTTTGGAATCACTATCAAAGAGGTCAGTGAGGTTATACATGTTGTGTTCAAGAATTTCTGTCTAGAATTTTTTACATCTTAGAACAGATTTTCTGAATAGTGCACTTCTCTTTCTATCTCAGGAATATGCTCAGAAGTATGCCAATACTATATTATGCATTCTAAAATGCCACTGTCACACTCTGTAGGCATGTGGCCACTGTGAAGTTTGCAAAAAGTGGAAAAAATAGGAAGAGAAGATGCAGCTGTGGTATGAATGTGCATTTTAATTATTGGTCAAGATACTGACCATTGATTATAATATAGTCCAGAATTCTATCTATAAAATTACAGTAGCAGGAGATTCCCCAAATATAAAGAGAACATACATTTGCTTTAGTTGTTGCCTGGTAAGAAGCACAACTTATGAATAGCGGTATGCGTAATTTGATGATTCCTCATTGAATATCATATAGTCTCTTAATGAAGGTAGAGAAGATATTATTACAGAGTCACTTGCTGAGATGGGCGGCTATAGAAATCAAATAAATAAAATTATGTGACTTATGGGACAGTAAATTTTATTGTTGCTCTTGGGACAGGAAAAAAAGAACCTGAAGAAAATCTATATGAACTGGGAGGAATAAAAACATTTGTAGATCAAATTAGAATATTTTGTTGCCACTTGAGGTGATTCTTATGATCCTCTAACTGTGCATTAGAGTAGATGAACATAAATGCAGAGCTTGATCCATGTGATGTCATCTACTGCAGAACATTTTGCTTGTTCAACAAGTTCAGTTCAAGTGCCATGAAGCCTTTTACTTCCTTGATACGCTGTATTGTATCTGTCAGCATGCTTTCCATTGGAAAAATGCAAACCGTATTTAAATAGTTGTCTAGCTTGAGTTCTCTTTAAGTTTGATCTCATGCAAAATCCTGAATAAGTGAAGATAAAGATATCCTCAAGTCAATCTCAGCTTTCGATAACTGCATCCCTGCAGTTTCCTTGACTTTCTTGACAGTTTTAGGGAAGTAATTTACACTGCTTTCTTTGGAATGGATGAGGGTTTTTTTATACTCCAGAGTTGGCAACAGTCTTAGAAGTCCCAGGTACTCCCCCTTGACTGTAAAAGTCTGTAAAATTTCCAAACCACGGAAAAAAAAATACTTCTAAGCATCCTTTACCAATCTAAAGTTACTTTGTTACAGTATGATTGCTACCTGTATAACAGTGAAAACTTGTTTTAATGGACTAATTGGGAAGAGTGTTTGTCCATTGTTCCCACAAGTCTGGTAAATTGAAAAGCATGTCATTTCAGCAACCCAGATAACATCATTTGTGTTATTTATGCCTGCATGATAATGTCATTTGTGTAATGACATCATCACACCTTATGTCAAGTGCATAATAACGTCATTGCACAAAACATTGTAAACTGCTGCAGAATTTAATTCATTGCATTGACATCTGGAAAATTGAGATTTCAGTGATTTTTGTCTTGCCAGATTATCCTGTGTGTGGTTGATCTGTAGATTTAGTAGTATGGTTGGATATGTGATTCTGCCACAGCTAGACTGTAAAGCGTTCAGGTTATGAAAGGGCTTCCTCAGTTGTTTATATACAGTATCTGATCCTGTATAAAGTTTTTTTCCCTATATAAACTGCTATTTTATTTAGGAGTTGCATTAAGTTCTGGAATCTGTGTAGTGTTCTGCAGACAAAAGTATCTTACATTAAAATCTAGAACTAGGTATTTAATTTTTAGGACATTATACATCTAAAGGGAAGACATTCTGTCAATATAGATAACCTTTATAGATACAGTATAGATAACCAATATAGGTAACCTTTCACCTTTCAACCACTGCAGTTTTTTATGATTCAGTGGTAAAAGCAACTTTTTGTTAGAACTTCAATATATTTTACTTGCACTGCTTCCTGCTGGTTTGGTTTTGTTTAATTTTTGGTAATTCCTCTTTGAAATGCATAGTACAAGCACTTTACAATCTTGAGTTCAATCATAATAAAACTATACCTGCAGCCTTATTCTGCTTATATAAACTTTGAAATCCTCACTGTGTTCAGGAAAGCTTTTCAGAAAGGATGCACTGAATGTAATTGAAGAGGAATATTTTAGAATACAGTTCTTGAAGTATACAGTAGATAAGTGGTGCTAGCAGAGGCAACAAAATATTCTGAGGCATATATCCAAGAACATAAATATGTTATTTTGATGTGCAATCTTACTGAAATTGTTAACTTATTAAAGCTGAGAATTTTTTTTTATCATAAAAGCAAACTAAAACTCCTTAAACTTGCTTTCTAAAGGTTATAGTTTTGGCTAACAGTTTTATAAGATTGCTAATGCTATGTATTTAATAGGGCTATGCAACGAGGGACACTTAAGTCATGGCAAGACTGCATGGCAAATGGAAGTGCTACTCTTCAAAGCTTTGTGTCAGATGTCTCTGCTTGAAAATTCAGAGCAGCCTCATGACAGCCTTCCAGCCCAGGTTATCTGTATATGTATAAAATTACCAAATAAATAAATAAATATGTGTGGGCACGCACAATAGACGTTGCTGTTGGGACTGCTGGTTTGCGCCTGAAGTGAAGCGGCACAATTCACCAACCCCAGCAACTCCTCCAAATGATTTTTACAGTCATAGCATTTAGAACCTTTAAAAAGAAGCTAATCTAATCTTGACAAAATAACAGCAAAGGGAACTTGAAATCTAGTAACATAGTATTTTTAATTTCAAAATAGGGTATGTTATCATCAGAGCAAAATGGATTCTACATGTTTTGACCTGATTTGATATTGTCATATGATGAGTTAATTATATTTCCATTTGGCTAAGCCATCCCAAAAAACTCGTTAAGAATAATATAGTCACTTGACCCTACTTTTTAACTGTGTGAATCTCTAGAAATACAGTTGTCAGGAAAAATGTAGTAGCGTGATGATACTTCATCATTCTAGTGGTTCTTTGTTCTATCCGGTTATATATAGTCATATACTGTCAGACCCAGCCCAAGAATGATGAAAAATCAGTCAATTCAAACTTCAGTTCTTTATTTGCTCACACCGTATAGACAGAATCTTGCCAGACTGAAGCTGTTCTACCTTACCTAAGGGGAAATAGCCTGGGAGAGTTCTAGGGCAGGGCTATTCTGAACCTCTTCATTTTCCCACCATTGTTTCCCAAACTGTGCCTCCACTTATCACTACCACCTCCTTGGAATGTGCTCCCTCCTTCCTGAGAACCAGCACCACCACCGAAATCCATTTATAAAAAATAATAATAATAATAATAACTCAGTAGAACAAAGGACCACAAGAGTGATTGGTGGTTTTGTTGCATATGCATGAGTGGGATTGACTTTCCATTTCTCTCATAATCCCTCACCTGTCCTAGAAACCTCTTGTATAGTAGTCTAGAATTATAATGCAGGGTTGCTGTTGTTGCTTGTGCTTTCAAGTCATTGTTGATTCCTGGTGACTGCCTGGGCTAGTGCTTGCAGTCTTCTTCGCAAGATTTTCGGAAGTGGTTTGCCCTTGCCTTCTTCCTAGGGCTAAGAGAGAGTGAATGGCCCAAAGTCCCCAAATTGGCTTCATGCCTAAGGCAGGACTAGAACTCATAGTCTCCCAGTTTCTCCCAGTTTCTAGCCTGGTGCCTTAAATGCTATATCAGACTGGCTCTCATAATACAGTTTGGGATGATGCTTTTTTAGGAGTTGTCTAAAATATGTTTATAAGTTATTTTACCTAAGAGTTTTACCCTATATTGAATCAAGCAGTCCTAAACCACCTAATTACTAGAAGAAAAATGTTACAAGATAATTGACAATGGCATAATATTTAATTGACTAAACTTCATCTGCAGACATGTGTTTTATTTTCTAACATGTTTCTTTAGCTCTGGCATGGCTAACTGCTGAATAATTATTAAAATACAGCTTTCCCAGAGCTGCTGTATAAAAGGAAGAGTTAGGCTTGCTTACATGGTTCTTGTTCTCCACCCATCTGCAGCTTTGAGAAATGCAGTACATGTATGTTTACAAGATTAAAAGTATATTTTCAGCATTGTTATCAGATTGTTAACATATCATTAACACATCTATAATGATGATTCATCTATGAGATTTATATAAAATTATGTATAATATTCAGACTCAAATTGCTAAAATAATTGAGTAATTTTAAAGTCTTGCTTAACTCTAAAAGTTTTCAGGAAAGATTAAAGATGTAATAGAATAATCCAAAGTCATGAAGCATTTCTTTAGCAAAACACAAGAACCTTAGTTTTCATTCAAAAATGAAAACTTTAGTTCATTGTTACATTATATGTTTTTAATTGTTTTTTCCAGCTGTAAAGAGTTTTAATGTTCTCTCTTACTATATCCTGCTGTCAATGCATAATACCTTTGTAATTTGAGGAGAAACTACCTTTTACTTCCTTCTTTTTCTTGACGATGCAACAGCTGATGGACCCAAGTCAACAACAACCCACGGTTTATACATATTTGTTTCCACAAAAACATTAATTCATATGTAAATTCTCACTGAGTTGGTATTGATTTTGGAGTCCTATCAGCCATACCTGTACATACTCATCATACTATTCTTTTTTGAGATAAGCAACACAATACAGAGCACAGAAAGAATAAAAGTAGGAGGCAGCACTATTCATTATACTTATCTGTACTGCATTTCCAAATTTTGCTCATTGCTATATACCTTTCCAGATGAACTGTATAAACTAATCTGCCTGTAGTTTTTGTATCTACTCTTTTTACCTTTCCCTTTCTGTAAAGGAACAATAATGGCATTGTCAGGAAAGATGCAGTTTTCACGAACATGTTTAACGTCATATAGGCACTCTATAAGCAGCCCACATTTGTATTTTAACATTTCTCCTAAGACACCATCTACACCTGCAACTTTCTCTACATTCATGACTTCGTCAATTTTTTTCTTGGACATTTTCATTTATAGAACGTGTTTCAATTCCACTCTTCAACCTATCATTATTATTCCTATGCAGGTCTCTAAAATATACCTCCAGTATACCTCACTTAGGTTTTACCTCAATTAATTTAGCCATTTTTGTTTTAATTTTCTTCACTCTGCCCTCTTAACCCACTTCCAAAATACTTTTTTTTTATTTCCATCTAATTCTGCATTTTGCCTCTTAATTTTAAGCATTTCTTACTCTCTTTGACTGTGTTCTCTATAGCTATCTTTTTCTCTCACCCTCAATTATTGAAGCATTTACTTACATGCATTTTTTCCTAATCCTTAGCCTGTATATTCAACTTTCATTCTTGTTTCTTTTACTTTTTTTGTTTTATTCTATGTCCACAGCCTTCCCAAGTATCTTAGATATGTTGTACATATGTAATGCTATTTTTCTTTTTCATTTTATTAATGCATGTTCTTTACCATACACTCCTTATACATTCCCAGTCTCATTCTTTATATGCCATAGTCATCAGCAGATGGTCCTATGAATATTAACCTCCAGTACTCATCATAACTCTGGTCAGCCAAGGCTTTGACATACTTCTTCTCTTGACTCTTCCACACAGGAGGAAAGCTAAGAAAACTAAATAGCACCAAATAGCACCATGCAGGATGTTGTTGTTGTTGTTCTGCAGCCACAAACACTGGTTTGTTAAGAGAAGCAAATCGTAGTAGTAAGAGAAGCAAACCATAGTAGTGATAAACCAGCTTTGGTCCTAACTTGTTAAGAGAAGCAAATTGTAGTAGTGAGAAGCAAATCGTAGTAGTGAGAAGCAAACCATGGGGAAGCAAACCATCTGGGTTAATTACTCATAAGCCACCAGGAAGCAGAGTCAACTGAGAGTGATTGAGTAGTATATAACAGCATGCTTTTTATTCCTGGGTAATCCAGAATCCTTTTCAACTGCTGTGTGGAAACATTCCCATAACCACTCCCTTGTTAATAAACATGAAATACTGTTATGTGGTTGTATGTGTTTGCCTGTATATATAGCTAATACACAAATTTTTAACCTAAAATATTTTCTGCTATGGCACCAGTTTTGAAGTTCATTTTCTGGAGTATTAGGTTAATTGTATTCCTCTATAGAGAAAATGCTAAGAACATTTCAGCACACTCCTAATGTGGATTAAAGTTTATCTTCTTGCTTATGAATTATTTTCCTTGCTCTCAAGTATATTGTATAAAATTAAGAATTTAAATAGGATTTTATTAGCATTCTTGTAAATCAGTTTGAGTTTATGCTGTACTATAAATGTATAAATGAAGCTCATTATACATGTGTTAAATTAAACAAAAATATACACCAGGACAGGGTGACAAATAAACTTGGTAATATCTTCAAGTCATCCATTTCGCATAATGTGTGTTGTTGAGATATACTTGTGTTCCCAGACTCAGAAATCCTAACTACGCATGTATAATTGGGCCTCCTATTTTTGTCAGTGCATACACTGCTATCTGCTATAGGAATTGTGCAAGAAGGAAATATGTGAGCCCAAGCACCCTTTCTGCTCTATACCAGTTATAAGGTGAAAGGTCTTTCAGCAGATTCTTGCTGTGTGCATTAAAAAAGAAATTAATCCTTTTATTGCTATATTGATTAGGCCAGGACCTGTGCCACAAATGAACAGAGTGTTATAAAAAGTTGGATTGTTACTAGATGGGATTCTTTGCAATTGCCAGGAAAATATCAGATATGGATAGCCAGATAAAAAAGTATTCCTATATTCATTTCCTTAAACTATTTGCTTTTATGTTATTAACAGATGTTTAATTACATTAGCTTTATCTTTGGATCTCTGAGGGCGACAGTGTTTGAAAGTCATTTGATCCATTTTTTCTAGTGGCATGTATCAAACATGTACACATGCATACAGTTTGAGTACAAAGCCAGTACTTTATAAAAATAATAGATTGTAAATAAAACTAATACCTGTCTCTAATGCACTTTATGCAACAGTGGCCACAGTATGTCTGTGCTGACATCGTACAGTAGGTTTCCTGAGAATTTTCTGAACTTTCAGTGAGTTCAATGGATTGGCTTCCCATTTCATCCTCCTCTGCAACTTCCATCAGATGAAACAGTTGCTGTTGGGTAGCAATTGACAGAGGAGTCTGCTGTGATTAGTTTTGTGTCTGTTAGAATGGTCCTGCTTCCTTTCTTACCTTCTACCCTGCAATGGCTGAAATTGATCCCTGAGGCCAGAGGAGATCCAGGAAAGAGAAGTAGAGGACTTTGCTTCAAGTTGTCTTTAAGAAATAGGGAAATATTTTAGGCAGAAGCTGCATTAAATTTTAATTTCTTTGGTCTGTGTATACTTAAATCTTATACTTCTCACAGTCTTCTCAGAGTTTCCTGATTAGAGCAGCATATAAACCACATCAAGTAAGCAAATAAATAATAAGCAAGGTCAACAATACTGTATCTACTTCAGTCTATTATGCATGTATAAGGTTTGTGTGAGGACACTTCGTTGCATCTAAATCACTTGTAATAACTTTTCCTGAGAAGTTCTGTAAACTCAGAATCTGATGGAATTGTAACAAACCAGTGCAACCTTATGGTCTTTGGATTTTTTTTTAGTTTAACCAATTTACCAGCTGCTGTACATTGTAAATTGATCAGCTGTACATTCTAGATCCTCCAGTACTGCATTTGTTGTTTATTCATTCAGTCGCTTCCGACTCTTCGTGACTTCATGGACCAGTCCACGCCAGAGCTTCCTGTCGGTCGTCAACACCCCCAGCTCCCCCAGGGACGAGTCCGTCACCTCTAGAATATTATCCATCCATCTTGCCCTTGGTCGGCCCCTCTTCCTTTTGCCTTCCACTCTCCCTAGCATCAACATCTTCTCCAGGGTGTCCTGTCTTCTCATTATGTGGCCAAAGTATTTCAGTTTTGCCTTGAATATCATTCCCTCAAGTGAGCAGTCTGGCTTTATTTCCTGGAGGATAGACTGGTTTGATCTTCTTGCAGTCCAAGGCACTCTCAGAATTTTCCTCCAACACCACAGTTCAAAAGCATCGATCTTCCTTCTCTCAGCCTTCCCTGTGGTCCAGCTCTCGCAGCCATATGTTACTACGGGGAACACCATTGCTTTAACTATGCGGACCTTTGTTGTCAGTGTGATGTCTCTGCTCTTAACTATTTTATCGAGATTTGTCATTGCTCTTCTCCCAAGGATTAAGCGTCTTCTGATTTCCTGACTGCAGTCAGCATCTGCAGTAATCTTCGCACCTAGAAATACAAAGTCTTTCACTGCTTCTACATTTTCTCCCTCTATTTGCCAGTTATCAATCAAGCTGGTTGCCATAATCTTGGGTTTTTTGAGGTTTAGTTGCAAGCCAGCTTTTGCACTTTCTTCTTTCACCTTCATCATAAGGCTCCTCAGTTCCTCTTCGCTTTCAGCCATCAAAGTGGTATCATCTGCATATCTGAGATTGTTAATGTTTCTTCCAGCGATTTTAACTCCAGCCTTGGATTCCTCAAGCCCAGCATGTTGCATGATGTGTTCTGCGTACAAGTTGAATAGGTAGGGTGAGAGTATACAGCCCTGCCGTACTCCTTTCCCAATCTTAAACCAGTCCGTTGTTCCGTGGTCTGTTCTTACTGTTGCTACTTGGTCGTTATACAGATTCTTCAGGAGGCAGACAAGATGACTTGGTATCCCCATACCGCTAAGAACTTGCCACAATTTGTTATGGTCCATACAGTCAAAGGCTTTAGAATAGTCAATAAAACAGAAATAGATGTTTTTCTGAAACTCCCTGGCTTTTTCCATTATCCAGCGGATATTGGCAATTTGGTCCCTAGTTCCTCTGCCTTTTCTAAACCCAGCTTGTACATCTGGCAATTCTCGCTCCATGAATTGCTGAAGTCTACCTTGCAGGACCTTGAGCATTACCTTACTGGCATGTGAAATGAGTGCCACAGTTCAATAGTTTGAACATTCTTTAGTGTTTCCCTTTTTTGGTATGGGGATATAAGTTGATTTTTTCCAATCTGATGGCCATTCCTGTGTTTTCCAAATTTGCTGGCATATAGCATGCAAATGTGAGTAGATCAATAGGTACCGCTTCGGCGGGAAGGTAACGTCATTCCGTGTCGTCACGCTGGCCACATGACCCGGAAAATGTCTATGGACAACGCCGGCTCTAAGGCTTAGAAACGGAGATGAGCACCGCCCCCTAGAGTCGGACACGACTGGACTTTACGTCAAGGAAGCATGCATTACCTTGACAGCATCATCTCGCAAGATTTTGAACAGTTCAGCTGGGATGCCATCATCTCCTGCTGCCTTGTTATTAGCAATGCTTCTTAAGGCCCATTCAACCTCACTCTTCAGGATGTCTGGCTCTAGCTCACTGACCACACCGTCAAAGCTATCCCCAATATTGTTATCCTTCCTATACAGATCTTCCATATATTCTTGCCACCTTTTCTTAATCTCTTTTTCTTCTGTTAGGTCCTTGCCATCTTTGTTTTTGATCATACCCATTTTTGCCTGGAATTTACCTCCGATATTTCTAATTTTCTGGAAGAGGTCTCTTGTCCTTCCTATTCTATTGTCTTCTTCCACTTCCGCGCATTGCTTGTTTAAAAATAATTCCTTATCTCTTCTGGCTAACCTCTGGAATTTTGCATTTAATTGGGCATATCTCCCCCTATCACTGTTGCCTTTTGCTTTCCTTCTTTCTTGGGCTACTTCTAGTGTCGCAGCAGACAGCCACTTTCCTTCTTGGTTTTCTCTTTCTTTGGGATGTATTTTGTTGCCGCCTCCTGAACAATGTTGCGAACTTCTGTCCAGAGTTCTTCCGGGACCCTATCTACTAAGTCCAGTCCCTTAAATCGATTCTTTACCTCCACTGCATATTCCTGAGGGATATTAGTGAGCTCATATCTAGCTGATCTGTGGGTCTTCCCTAATCTCTTGAGTCTGATCCTAAATTGTGCAAGAAGAAGTTCGTGATCAGAACTACAGTCAGCTCCAGGTCTTGTTTTTACCGACTGTATAGATGTCCTCCACCTTTGGCTGCAAAGGATGTAGTCAATCTGATTTCGATGTTGTCCATCTGGTGAAATCCATGTATAAAGCCGTCTCTTAGGTTGTTGGAAGAGAGTGTTCGTTATGCAGAGTGAGTTGTCTTGGCAAAATTCTATCAGCCTATGTCCTGCTTCATTTTGTTCTCCCAGGCCATGCTTACCTGTAATTCCAGGTGTCATTTGACTGCCCACCTTAGCATTCCAGTCTCCCGTGATGAAAATAACATCTCTTTTAGGCATGTTGTCCAGTAGGTGCTGCAGATCCTCATAGAACTGCTCTACTTCAGCTTCTTCAGCATCTGTGGTTGGGCCGTATATTTGGATCACTGTAATGTTAGATGGCTTGCCCTGAATTCGAATTGAGATCATTCTATCGTTTTTTGTATTGTATCCAAGCACTGCTTTAGCCACTTTACTATTAATTATGAAGGCTACTCCATTTCTTCTGTGGTCCTCTTGTGCACAGTAGTAGATCTGGTGGTCATTTGATGTGAAGTGGCCCATTCCAGTCCATTTCAGTTCTCTGATGCCCAAAATGTCTATCTTTAATCTTGACATCTCACCAATAACCACATCCAATTTGCCCTGGCTCATAGATCTTACATTCCAGGTTCCAATGGCATGTTGATCCTTAGAACATCGGATTCGCCGTTCACCACCAGCACCGTCGGCTACTAACCGTCCTTTCAGCTTTGAGCTAGCTGCGTCATCACGTCTGGGGCTAGTTGAACTCATCCTCTGTTCCTCCCCAGTAGCATTTTGACTATCTTCCGACCTGGGGGTCTCATCTTCCGATGGTATACCAACATATCTCTGGTTGTACTGATCCATTGAGTTTTCATGGCAAGAATACTGGGGTGGGTTGCCATTACCTTCCCCAGGGATCGCATTTAGTCTGACCTCTCTGTCATGACCTTCCCATCTTGGGTGGCCCTTCACGGTTTAGCTCATGGCATCATTGAGGTGCTCAAGCTCCAGCACCACGACAAGGTAACAATCCTTTGCTGAAGCCAGTACTGCATATTTACAGTTTTAAGTCTTTAAAGTTGAAAAGTGTTTTTATGCTTCTCTTTTTTTTTTTTCTAGTAAAGTTTTATCTTTCTTGACCGCTTGTGAAATCAGGGATGGGAGAAAGGTTGGCATCTCTAGTCATATTTCTCAGTGCTATATGATAAAGAGGCAGTGCTACAGCAACAATTTCATTATTTCCTTCTTAACTTCCAACTTATCAGAAAGGCAATAATTAGCAGAGAAGACACTAGGGAGATTGGTGATAACAGGACTGCCAAGCTGCTACCTCTAAGAAGAAAGCATGGCCAGGGTATGAAGAACCAGAAGGTTTCTGAGAGAGCTGGTTTGCAGTCTCTTATTTTCATGTTATTTTTAAAGAAAAACTACTTCAGACAAGTCTGATTTGGATCCCAGGAAGATGCAGTTAATAACTAGAGCAACTAACAAAACAGAACTCAGAGAAGTTGGAAAAGGTATACACCCACCCACACAAATATTTCATAGTCTTAGCATCTGGCAAAGCAGTAAAGGCAGACATCTGCAACGTATTTAAGTGTTTTGGGGATTACTGCCTGGACTAAAAATGAGCAGTGATAATATGCCTGCAGCTTGTTTAATGTTGGCAAATTTCCTCCTTGCTTTTTTTCCTAATCTGCATTTAACTGTGGTTTATTCTTCATTGTGAAAAGACAAAATCTGTGTTTGTGATACTAGAGCCAAGTTGAAATGTCCCTGCCCTTAACTTTACAGCTAGTTCACCCACTGTGAAAAGGAGCCTGCCTTTTTGTAGCAGTTATTCAAAAGGCCATAGAAATTTTTGCAGGATGTTGTGCATCTCCCTGCTCACATAAATGCCTGTTCCTCCCACAGAGCTTTCAGATGGCAGTAACAGTACATGGTGCATGCCTTCACCTGTAGGGTTGACTGTTGCTTATTATTTTATAAGTATCTCCCTTGAAGAAGGGATATGGGTTAATGCCATTAAGGACAAGTAAAGATAGTTCAGAGATAAGGGCAATGCTTTCTATTTTGAGTAGAAAGTATTCTGCTCACCTCTGAACACCAACTGGGAGTCAGAAGACACAATGAAAACTCCTTAATCTCACAACACATGGACAGACTCAACCATAGTTTCAACTGGGAAACTGTGAGCATCCTAGACCAAGTTAAATCCAAAAAACGCTAGGGAATTCTTGGAAGCTTGGCATTCAGCTAAATCAATAGACACATAGAGATGAATCACATTTAAACACCATTCAAAAGAGACAATAAAAAAGCTAAGAAGGAAACAAAAAAAACAGAACACATCCTCTACAGCAGCCATCACCCAGAGAAGCAGAGATTAACACCAGACAACCAATCAAGCAGAAAACCATACCCTAATCAAGGCACTACCAAGGAGGAAACCACACCCCCACCAGCACTGGCAGGGCAAGCTACTGCATATAAACCAGGAGCAAACCCCACACTCCCTGGCACTGACGATGTTACCTAGTTGGGTAATGAAACATCTGCAAGCAAACAACCAAGCTCAGAGAGCACCAAGGACTCCACAAAAATATTTATCCACAAATATTTAGTGTAGGCTAATTGTGTTGCCTCAAGTGTTTTTTTTTTTTTGCTTTATTGTTTCAAACTTAATTTGAGCTTAATCTTATGACTGTAACAATGATGAATTCCAGTGATAGCATACACATTCACCATTTACCATATTTTCTTGGTGTAGTGCATTTAATATCACTTTGTACAGCCCTTAATAGCCCACATGGCACATTTAGCAGACTTGATTGTTCTAAAATAGCTAAGCAGAATTAGTACTTACTTGGGAGACCATCAGGGAATCCCAGGATGGTAAGATAGACTGGGAAGGCTGCATAATCACCAGGAGTCAATATATATTGGAAAAACTTGACTGTTCTTTATTCCATAATCATTAATGAAGGAAGAGTAATACACCTTTTCTAAAACATTCGTGTATTCTATTGAACACATTCTTATTGAAGTTATAGGTGGAATTCAGCAATATATTGTTTTTTATTCAGCAGAACAAAATAAAGGCAACTCTCCCTACCTGGTGAAGTCTTTATGCACCCTCAAAGCCTGTTCTAAAAAAAGTTCCAACCTCTTTGATAGGGTTTTAATAGTTCATTGGGTAGGGATTGTAGAGGGAGAAAACATCCCATTACAGGTAGTCTTCATTTAACAACTGCCTCGTTTAGCGACCACTTCATTTAGCAACCATTTGCAATTATGGTGGTGATGAAAAAGTAACTTTATGACCAATCCTCACATTTATACCTTCACTGGTCTGTAAAGCAAAGGAAACCTGAAGTAAAATCATAAGCAGAGTTGTGGTTTCTTTTATTTATTTATTTATTTCTCATATTTCTACCCGACTCATCTTGCAAGCGACTCTGGGCAGTTTTCACTTACTGACAACTTCACTTAATGACCAAGTTGCCAGTCCCAATTGTGGTCACTAAACAAGAACTGCCTGTATAGCTGCAGTTAGATAGAATCCAGCATTTTCCCAGTGCTGGAGTCCATCTAAAGTGTTCTATCATTATTTCTTCTCCTGTTATAATATAGTGAACTATCACAAGATTGGGTTTGATATCATGACCAAAGCTTCAACTTCTTGCAGCCTCATATCCTTCACATATGTTACTATCCTTCCTTCTCACACTTAAGACAAATTTTCAATTGCATATAAATTACCAGTTTGCCCCACCCTGTTCTATCTCAGGTTTGAGAAAAAGTGGAAACTGTAGCATGACCTGGTACCCTCCAATTGGGGAAAGTTGCCATAACATGTTATCTCATATGGTGTTGTGAGATATGGCTGGTGAGAATTGCACTATGTGGTGTAAGGGATGTTGAAAGCTCAAGAGTTCTGTAAGATTTATTCAGGTTCCAAACATAGTATGTTAGAAATAGAAATCATTGTCTAAAATCAAGCTAGGAATCATGGAGATATGGTTCTTGTCAGTTTGAAATAAATCCTACATCAGCTCTTCTTGCTGCTAAAGTGCTATTGAGCGGCAAGCAAGGAATGGCCATAAATTTGCAGTTTAACTATTGAGAAGACATTGGACTTGGCACTTACTGAGATAATTGCAGTGGCTTGTTTGGTCTGTAAGACTCTTTTCTGTTCATTTGAACAGATAGTAAAATAATTTTTTTGGTTCTCTCGAAAACGACTTGATGGTATACATAATCAATTGACTAAAATTGCAAATAATGTTATATGTAACACTTTAGTGAAAGGCAGATTACTGTACATCAACAGACTAAAGAAATGCAGAGTGAGTAACCAGCTGTAAAAACAATATAAAAGAGATAATATTTTGGTTCTTATTTTCTGAACAGTTAAGGTTGAAGGTTGAATCAATCTGCATTTTAAAATCATCTGGAAAAGTGAAGATTAGCTTATCATTCACAATTTTAAATGGGCCACCTCCTGAAGGGTCATCTCCAGAATAGCTGTTGGTTGGAAGGGGTGTGACCAGAGAGCTACAGATTGTCTTTGGAGGGACTATTACTTCTACTGAGTAAGCAGAGATTGTAGGAGGATATAAAGCTAGGTTCTAGGAAGTGAGCTCACTGAGCAAGTAAATATGAATTGCTGGTCAACTTCAGCAGGCAAATTTAAGGGGAATCGTACAGGTGAAATGACTCTTGGTCAAAGAGGATGCTAGAAGTTCTGTTTTTCTGTTTTTTCCCCACTAAGGTAACTGTTTGCATTTTAAAGAAAGAGCAATCAGAGAAGCACAGGCAGATTCTGACAGTGCAAGCTGGTAGAAAAGATTATTAAAGTATATAAAGAGATCTTGAATGAAAAATAAAAATTACCATTAGTTGCAAAAATATAGTCTAGCATGCAAATTTTGATAAGATCTACATATACAAATTAAAAGTGTAATCCTAAAAGACAAGTGAGAGAGATAGTTTAGTGTTAAAAACACCAGGCTAGAAAATGGAACACTGTGAGTTCTAGTGCTGCTTTAGGCACAAAGCCAACTAGGTGACTTTGGGCCAGTCACTCTCTCAACCCTAGGAAGAAGACTATGGCAAATCATTTCTGAAAATGTTTGTTTGTTCTTGCCAAGAGAACTGCACCGACTTACCCATGTAGTTGCCAGGAGTCAAGACTGACTTAAAGGTGAGATAGAAATAGAGACAGAGAGATGACAAGTGAAGGCCAGAAGAGGATTGGAAAGAGTGACATGTCAAAGTTGGCAGCCATATTCAACTAGGATATGCTTAGGATAGAGTTTTCAGCATAGAAACATCTGAGCTTTGATCCAGGGGAACTGAACCACTAGGCTTGTGTGCTGCAAACTATAAGGGGAAAAGGAAAACAAGACATCTACAGCTATCTAAATCTAAACCCCAAGAACTTTAAAAATTAGATATAAGTAAAATCACAAAAATCACAAAGAACAGAAGGCCTCCATTGCTAGACTTGTCTTCTGATGAGGAAGAACAAGAGGGAGTAGATCCAGGGGCATCTAGGGATAATAGTTCTGGAGGGTATGATTCCAGCAGTGCTGAAGCCCGTGACTCCACTCCGGCTGAGGCAGATCCAGCAAGACCCCAGGACTCCCAGCCTGCACTGACTCACAGCCTCTCACAGTCTGAAGATCAGCCACCCAGTCCCAAGCAGAGACATGCTTTAACAATACAACAGCAAAGGACTGAGCTCTGCAGGTCAGATAAGGTAAAGGTAAAGGTTTCCCTTGACGTAAAGTCCAGTCGAATCCGACTCTAGGGGGCGGTGCTCATCTCCGTTTCTAAGCCTTGGAGCCGGCGTTGTCATAGACACTTCCGGATCATGTGGCCAGCATGACGACTCGGAACGCCGTTACCTTCCCACCGAAGCGGTACCTATTGATCTACTCACATTTGCATGTTTTCGAACTGCTAGGTGAGCAGGAACTGGGATGAGCAACGGGAGCTCACCCCGCCGCGCGGTTTCGAACCGCCGACCTTCCGATCGACAGCTCAGCGGTTTAACCCGCAGTACCACCACGTCCCTTCGCAGGTCAGATAGACCAGCCAAAAAGCAGGCCAACAGGAGAGTAGACTCTTAAGGTGTAATGCATCTCCACTCAGCTTGGCTTATTTATTGGCTTGACAGAAAACACTGAGAACAACTTTTCAAGCTTCATCTCTGTCATGTTTATCTTGCTTTGGACTCTGGGTTCCACCTCACTATGTCTCTTGTCTTGTCCATTCAGTTTCTCACTTTTTTATTGGACTCCTGATCTCAACCTGGGCCAAGCCTTTGACTACGTTGGGATTATCCATCTTTAGATATAGGTAAAAAGGACTCTTTCCTTTTAAAAGTTTTGCCCGAACTCACATATCACTGCACTGTAGTGGACATCCAACTTGCTATCTTGTTGGCTGGGAATCAGCAATGCTGACACAGAAACTATCTTTAACATGACAATTAAGTGAATATATTGATTAATTATGTGCTATCAAGTTGGTGTTGACTATTAATGACCACACAGATAGATTTTCTTCAGGATGACCTGGTCCTTCAGTCTTTCAATGCACACATTGCTGCTGTAGTTGAATCCATCCACCTTGCTCCTGGTTGTCTTCCTCTGCTTCCTTCCATCTTTTTCAACATTATAGAATACTTCAGAGAGCTAGGTCTTCACATAATGTGTCCAAAATATGATCATTTGAGACTGGTCATTTCTGCCTCAAGTGAGAACTTTGGTTTGATTTGTTCGATGATCCATTTGTTTCTTTTCTTAGCTAAAGGGGATATATAGCTAGTTCAGAATTTGTACTAAAAGAATGGTCATCCATTGTTTCTTATCAGATTGAAGGGAGGTATCGAGTGGGAGCCACAGAGTTCAGTTCTGGGTCCTGCATTCATTAACCTTTTAAAAAAAGGTTAAAGAAATGGGATGAAGGTAACTGTAGAGGAGTACAGACATAACCTTGAATAAAGCAGGGTGACTATATAAACATTAGCTTAGCCTTGAAAGAGAGAAGGGGGTGAGAAAGAAAGTCAAGATTGCACTACCTTGATTCTCTTTGGTATAAGAGGGGAAAAGAGAAAGGCGTTCATGTTTCTTTATTATATCTTGCAACATTAGTTCCAGCAGTCCTTGTGAAATTTGGCCTGGCCTGGCTACTTTGAAGGACTGATAGTAACAGAATGAAATGTAATAGGGGCAAATATAGAGTTATTCACTTAGGAAACAGGTATAGGATGGACAAAAACATCACATGAAAAAGATCCTGGAATTAGTTGTTTCCAAACTGAATATGAGTCAGTTGTGCAAAGTGGCTGTTTAAAAGACAAATGCAATTCTAGGTTGCATGAACAGAAGTATAGTTCCCAAATTACAGGATGTAGGCGTTCCAGTATATTCTGCACTCCTCAGACCTGACCTCAGTTATGGTGTCCACTTTTGGGCTCTGCACTGTAAGAAGGATTCAGTGAAATTTAAACCAGGTTGAAAGAAATTGGGTGTCTACCATTGAGAAAAGAAAACTGATGGGCTGTATGCTGTTACTATTTAAATAAGTGAATGGGTATCATACTAAAACTGTTCTGTATCATCCCAGAATACAAGACAGAGAAAATGGATTCTAGTTACATGAATGCAGTTTCTGTCTGAACATTAAAAAAAAAAAAAACTAATTGTAAGAGCCATTTGCACCGGGACCCATTATCCACAGAAGTGTTTGGCTACCTTTCATTGAGTATATTCAAATAGAGGCTAGGCAGCCATCTGTTCTAGAGAATCAGATATTAGGATTGATTTAATTTGAATTTCTGTACTCAGCAGGAGAGTTACGTTTAATAACCTAGCTGAATTTTTCTGATTCTGTCATTCTGGGTAAGCAGTTCTTTAGTCAAACACTTCACATAGATGTTTCATTCCAATACAATTCTTAAATGAAACTGTGCTGAGTATTCTTAAAACCCAGCCATAGCGTAATATTTCTGACTAGCAGAGTTGTTACTGGAATATTTTATCTGGATCCAAACTTTTACTGTAGAATGACTTAATAGAGTGCATATATAACCAAATAATTTTAAATATAATATGCATGCCATTTACCGCTCAAGCAGGAGCAGGAAATGATGTGTATGAATTGAATATTGCCAAATTTTCTCTCAAACACAATGTTAATAGTCTTAGAAGAATCTGTAGGTATGGAAGATTAGATTTGTCTTATGGAAATAACTTTATCTAGCATCCTTTTGAGATAGCATTTTGTTATACCTTTTTTTTAAACTGTGTTGATGCTCCATTAAAGTTCCTTTCTGCAAAGTTGGAGGAACCCATCAATTAAATAAGTTTGGATTAGAATGCCAATGTGCTTTGCAGAGTAGTACCTGGTCATTTAGCTGATTCACTTCTCAGATTGTTTTTTTAGTTCAATCTTTCTCAGCTTGCTGCCCTCTAGCATGTAACTTTAACTTACAAAATTCCCAGCACCATAGGAGGACACCAGAGTGAGAAAGTTTGTCTTGGTTATTTCAAAATTTAGCTTGGCTGGGACAATCTCTGTATTACTGAGCTGTTTCAGCTTTAGCTTTATATATCAGTCTGCTGTCCCAACTGATTTATAACGCTTTTTTGAACAAGCACACCTTTAAAACATGTGTGCATCTGTGCTGTGTGTTACATGAAGGAAAACAACATGTAGTCTAGAAATGGGAAGATAATACTTGAAATGAGAACACAATTCTAGCAAGAGAGCTTAGGTTTTAGAATTAGGCCATCCCAGTTTTTCCTGAATGCTAGGATGCTGTTGCCTCCTATCCTATCAGTGCTCCTTTCCCAGCTAAGGAAAGAAAAGAATAATCTTGGGAGAATGGGAACTGATGACAGAGGACTCTCTCCAATAAGAGAGATCTTCACAGTGTGCAAGTGATATAGGTGCATCTGTTCCTACTGTGGGTCATGATGACCCTCATATGAGGGTCATATTCTTTTATGGAGAAGAATGCTCTTTTGCATCGAGGAAACATGTGCTGCTATTCTGGTTTGTGAGAGGAAAGGAGAGTGGTGGCTATATTTAAATGTGAATGTGCGTATCCATTATTCAACACCATTCAAAGGCAATAGTACAAATTCTAACCTGTACGTGAAAAATACTTAGAGAATGCAGTAGGAGGGTTGTGAGAGGACTTTGCAACCATTCTGTATTGGTATCTGGCCTGTGCACTGCAAATTACATCTGTCTTGTGAAGGAAGTACTGCTTGCTGTAGAACAGGCATTACTGTAATTTGATTGTATCATTTTTAAGAAGAATCATCCCAGATTTGTACTAAAGTCAATGTGAATAGATTATATTTTGTTTTTGTGGCAGGAAAGGTTTTGGGATAGTGAGGAAGATGAGATACACTTTTCCTTTCCTGTGGTCCAGAAACAGTTAGCGGCCTGCTGGGGTAGTGCAGATTGCAGATTGCAAAATCTTTTGTGTGTTCTTTTCAAAATCTTGAGATTTGGGCATCTCAGAAGATTTCAGACATTTAAATTATTCTTTAAAAAATATTTTTCATTTAATTTTGGTGTCTGGTGAGGGCGTACATCTTCGTGCCAACAGATGTCACTTTGCTGATTCCTAATTTGCATAATAGTACTCAAAAGTTTGTGACACTGATATAGGAACTTATGTAAAAATTGGGAACTACTGATTCATGAAATGATATAAAATATGTACTTCTGCTTATAGTACGATGCCATCCAAGTCTCTGCCTGTGTTGTGAATTAAGACTTTAAACAGCTATGCATTTATTGGGACTTTCCCATTAACTTTCCTTTCACATTGCTAAATCATTTCAGTAAATTCTGCATTGTCTGCTAGACTTTGGATTAACTTTATGTAACTGTATGCTGTATTTGAATAAAATATCAAAATTTTACTGTTGTTTACTAGTTTTAGCCTACAGTCTCAAACAGAAATTCTTAACTGGAGTGTCTTAGTCTGTTAGCTGAACTTCTTAATGAGAATTTATGAGTCTGTATTATGTATTTCTAATTAAGAATTGGGACTAGGAGAGAATTAAAGCAGGTTCCCTGTATAACTGTAACTAAAACAGCAATATGATGTTGCTGCTAATCATGTTTAACATTAAAGTATACCTATAATATGATATGGGTTTAATTAACCATTGAATGAGTGCATTGATCTTTGGTATGCAGTATATTTTCTGCTAGTTTTCTTGCCTGATCCAAATTATAATCCTGCTTTCATTTCCCACCAGATGATGAAACATGCCTGGGATAATTATAAACATTATGCCTGGGGATTAAATGAACTGAAACCCATATCAAAACAAGGACACTCAAGCAATTTATTTGGTAAGTAATATGTACTTTCTATTTAATGACATCAACTGATTTACTATTCTGAAGTTAGAGATTACATTAGAAGCAGTGTTTCTAACTAGTTGCCGTGACGTGATTGATTATTGAAAACAATCAAAGCTGCATTTCCTTATCAGAGCTTTAATCTCTAGTTATGTCATGCCTACTGTTAAGAAAATTAGCAGCACCTGCAGACAGGGTGAAAGGCAATGATACTTTATATTCCAAAATTGGGAGAAGAATTGCAAAGGCAACTCCCTTTAACTTGCTACACCCTTCCCTGTTTATATTTTGCTACAGGTTTTTATACATTTCTTATACATAGGTAAATTTTAAATAAATAAGAATGCAAACAAAGAAATGATAGAAACCATGATGTCCTGATAAGCTTTAGTGGTCAAGAGGCTGAGCTATTAACAGCATTAAGGGACAGGGCTAGATACAATGATTCACAATATTTATTAAGATATAGGCACTTAACAAAAGACTTGAGTGTAAAAAGGAAGAATTTTCTACAATGCATATTTGTGATCAGGTAAATATCAATCTTAGTTGAACTCCATCTGAGAGACTTAATCACTTCAGCGGTGGGGAAAATTATACATTCAGGTCAATACACATATTGAAAGACCATTTGCCAGAAGATGTTACCATGTGCCAGGCATTTTAACAAAATCTATTTAGAGGTGCACAAAAGGTCTAAACAGTGGTAGATGATGGGCTTTCCTAGTTTCTACTGGGCATCTTGGGTTATGGGCTAGGCAAACTGGGCAGCTTCTACAATATTGCTTCATTGCAGTGGTAAAACCTGGAGCAAACCACAATTTTTCATCAAAGATTTTATTCTCCCTCTGCTCATATGCCCGATCTATGGGCTAAATGAGCAAAATATGGAAGCAAGACCTTAGGGGCCACTGAGTATCCATCAGAGGAAGTCCATTGACTTGAGGGTATTAGTAAGCATCCATGAGAGCTCCAAACATGCTTTTTTGATTCAGAGACAGCACGCTGAAGAGACAGCCAATATCTGGGCTTGGAAAGAATTTAAGTGAGCACAAAACAGTTCAGGAGGGGTTGCATGTTTGTCAGAGACATCTACCAGTGCATTTCCAATAGTATCAGCATCAGAAATATTCTGGTGAGACAGAGAACATAGATGAGAAGAGCAAGGCCTCAAGGAGACTTTTTACCAAGGAGGCATGCTTAACAGGTGAACCTGAGGTAGTTAGAAACTGTCTCAGTTTCCATAAAGCTCAAATCATGCATAACTCCAAAGACATATCAAGAATCTACATAGATATTAGCAGATTTCCCTTTAGCTAATTTACAGGCACGTGTCAGCATAATTAGCTACTAGAGTCTGGGAGTTAAGCAAGAGAGAAGAAATAGCATGTGGTACAGCAACAGAAGCTGATGGCCCAAGGCAAGGATTTGCAGAGTAAAAGCAGCAGCTACTGTGCACAAACATGGAGGAAAAGCAGCAGCAGTGGGACCTAATGCATTTTGTGGTAGTATGCCAATGGTTTGTTTTGTTCCGTGTGCTTCAGGGTTGACAGATTGCTCAAAGGCACAGAGTTCATGGCAGAAGAAGGTGAAAGGCTTAGAGCAGTCAGGAATTCCTACCGCAAAATAGAAACAAGAACAAATGTTAAAGCCAGAAAAGAGGATTTTGGAGCTTCAGAGCAATGAAAGGGAGTAGCAGAAGTTTTCAGAAGATTTGGTTAACTCTGCTAAGTTCAAAATCCACTGGCAGCAGTAATCCATTCCCCCAAAAGCAGTAGGCAAGGGCAAGTTTAAGATGGGATCAATTTGAAAAGCAGAATTGCCTTGGGAAATTTTCCTGGTCAATGGCTTTTTGGAGTTAATTTGAATTTAAATTTCAAGAGGTTGGGCTGAAACTATACATCCCATTTCCTTAGAATGCTTTGTCCACAAAATATCTGTAACTTGCTTCAAGTTGGAGTCATCTGCAAGCTAAGGCCATCTGAAGAGGCATTGCCAATAGAACCACTGTTGCTTCTTCATGCTGGGAAGGTGTATCTAAATAAATCCCATCTGGTATGCAATATATAATGGCTCTTAATTTGCACAGCCAATCCCAATTCTAAGTGCATTTACTACAGAGAAGTATTTGGGAATTCTGATGTCCTGGCAGTAGAATAAGGAGGAGTATCTAGGAAGCAAGGGTCAGTTTTTCCTCCTATGATATAATCAGCAAACGGTTCTGAGGCAGAAAGAGAGATAAGGGGAGGTGGAATGCTATTACTTCCACCTGCACACATTCTTGGTTGCAGGTTTAATTATAACTCCTATGTTATTTTTAGGACAATTTTTCTCCAAAGCCCAGGATTTCCATAAGAATAATATGAACCTGAGCGTGTTTGACCCTGAAAGGATAAGTCGAAGGCTTGTCCCAGATTTTGTTGTCTGTTGCTATATTTAGTGGTGTCCTTCCTTTTCCTCACCTATGAGTTTGGAAAGTGGGGAGCCTGCAACTGACTCACTTGAAGACCCATAAGCAGTGTCTTCAGCTTTTCCTTTCCTTATTTAGAAACTTGAGTTTGAATGGCCATTGTAACAATCTCATTAAGGTTTTCTCCTTGCCAGCCCAGTGAGGTAGATTTTAAGTGCAACCTTTGGCTGCAGACCCTCTACTGAAAGTGTTACAGAATTAGGACAGATTGCTTTAAGTCAGAGTCCAAACTGCTGCTGAATCATGGTTCTTAAACAGTCCATGAAATCAGCTGGGTCTTCCCCTTTTTCCTGCTTATACCTCTGCATTTTGTGCCAATCTTTATTAAGGGGACAGATTATAAAAATCTAAGATGGCTCTTCTGCATTCAGCCATGTTGTCTGTGCCAGGATCTGCATCAAGCCAGTTTGCCTTTCTAGGTAATCTCTGATATCATGGGGCCTAATTATTTTTCATGACTGGTTTACATCTGCCCATGTTGACTTGTAGCATTGGAAGACTATGGTCAGCTCTTTGAATTTATTTGGTTGTTCCTGAATTGGGGAAACATTCCCAGTGAGAGCAATGAGATCAGCAGGACTCAGGGGGTGATGCACACTTATAATAGCCTGGATCTTGGGAGCTATCTCATGGGCATTGCAAAGCCAATTATTGTGCCAATTTTGCTTGAGACCACATAGTTACACCTGGCCTAGCAAGGACAGTGTTTTTTCCAGTTTTCTGGTAACTTGCACTTTCAACTGATGCTTCAGCTATAGGAACTGTAGACTTGGGGAAGTTCAGGGTTGTAAGGTGGGGGTTCCTAAAAAGTTCCATTTCTTTACTTGTCTTTTTGGGGAAGTTGAGGATAAAGGGAACAAATCCTTAATACTGTATATCTTCTAGTCCAGAGTTTCTCAGCCAGGGCTCTGTGGAACCCTAGGGTTCCACAAGGGTTTCACTAGGCGTTCCCTGAGAGATCCCTATTTTAAAAAATATTCCAAGTTCAGGCAACTTCACATGAAAGAGGTAAGTTTCATTCTTTATTTTTATTATAAGAACACTGTTAATGCCTATATATAGGCCTGAACATGAAACGAATATAATAATTTTGTAACTTCTGGCCTATATTTGAGCCTGAATGTGCAGGGGTTTCTCGAAAACCCCTGAAAAAAATTTCAAGGGTTCTTCCAGGGTCAAAAGTTAGAGAAAGGCTGCTCTAGTCCCCAATTCTGCTCAATTTCTGATTAGAGTCCTTTAGGCTTGTTATTTCAGAATCGTGGGAGCACCTATCAGCTTCTCTTTCCCACTCCTTGAATGCTAGCCAGCCCTTTTTCTTTTTACTCATGAGTAGGATTCACAAGTGAACTATTTTGTCCGTTCCATGTTCCACCTCTTGGGAACTGCAACCCTGGATTACAGGGGCCCCAAGAGACTTTGTTCTATTCCTTTAGATATTTGCAAACAGACAACCCATAATGCATACACATGAAATATGAGGGAGTTCATTTCTCTAGGGTGCCCTGTTTGTTTCCCATATTAAAATCCTAGCTTAGGCACACATGGAGAAAGTTGGGGAAGCAGAGATGACCAGGAGGCACCCTTGCATTCTGCATTACCTCAAAATGGGGTACTTAGGGTGGCTGCATGTCAAGGTTTGGACATTGAGAGGCAAACAGGCAGACATGTATGTATGTATGCCTGCACAAACACAAATTCCAGCATTCTCTCAATTACATTCTTCTCAGTTAGACTCAAACACTGAGATTACCCTGAGCTCTAAACCAAAACCCCTGAAATTTTTCCTGATCTGCTTCTTCGCTTGACCAAAATTGCTAGCAATCCTTGGCTTCTCACAAGCCTTTTCCTTTAATGAAGTGGCCACAAATGAGTGGGATTTCAAGAGGGCCAGTTAGCCTTTTTTGTTTTAGATTTTTTATCCTGCCTTTATTACTTTTATAAATAACTCAAGGCGGGGAACATACCTTATATTTTTGAATGTTTTTGAAATATGTATTGTCTAATACTTCATAGAGTTCTCCTAATACCAAAATGCAATGCATGCCATTAACCTTCACCCTTGCCAGAATTATTAAATACCATAATTACTGTAAATTAATTTTGGCAGCTGACTGTTTCGACTAGCAACTCAGAATTGCTACTTTTCTTCTCTCTTTAGAACTACAGTCTGAAATGTCAAGGTTAGAAATGAAATGTCAGCCTTTTTTTGTGGAGCCTTCCATAAATTGACTTTCATACATGTTATTCATTTTTGGCAATACAAAGAGCAAACTAAACAAATAAGTATTCCAATACCACAAAAAAACCAGATGCCACACCCTATTCTTGCTAATTCAAAGCTTATCCTTGTCTAATTAGAGGAATATATTTGCCTGAGCCTAGCTACAGTGTGAAGTAGTACTAGATCACTCAATGATAGAGCATTTGCTATTATTTACTATTAATTTCCAGGTCTCTTTTGCTTTCCGGTTTTATGGAGGGATCCTGCTCACACTAGCTGGGAACAAATGTTAGCATGTGGACAAAATAAAGACAAAGTAACATTTTTAGAGGAAAATTGCAACAGCCCCAGGAGAAGTGCCAAAATTAATCACAGAATCATAGCATTGGAAAGCATACCCTCTTTTGGGGGAGATGGGCAGTAGCAAAATTTGAATAATAAATAAATAAAAATACTCATTAGGTTTTGAGACCAAGCTCAGTTCAGAAATCCAGATTAAAGCATCTCTGACAGATGTCTCTCCAGCCTTTGCTGGAACACATCCAGCAACAGGGAGATCACTGCCTATCTCCATAGTTGTTTTGCTTTCAAACAACTAGCTACTCTCTAGGTGTCTTCTCTATCATCCCAGAGTATGGGCACAGAACAATGGTCTCAAGTTAACAAGAAAGGAAATTCCAGTTGAATGTTACAAAAAATTTCCTAACAGTATTGCTCACAATAGATTGAACTGACCTCTCTTCTTTATCCAGAAAACACTGCCAAAATAAACTTTGCTGTGCAGTGAACTTTGCTATACCAGTTAACAAGTATATAATCCAACTGAAGTTGGTTACCTATTCTTGGTTCTTTATTTGTGTAAAAATTAAAAAGATAACTGAGTTAGTAAAATGAACGTAAACCTAAAGTTTACATAATGCTGGACCAAAAATTAAGCATAAAACTGCTTTATATGTTATCTCTTTATCATCAGAACACCCCACCTTTCAATATGACCAATCATTAAACACAATACAAATAATTGTCTTTGAACAAGTGTCAATATATTTCGCTAAAAAGACAATGCCTCAGCCATTTTCCAAAGCACCAGCTAGGTCAAGCAGTTGGTTTTTCATGGAAAGCAGGCACTCTCCTGTGGAGCATTCTGATAAGAAAAGTGAAAACACAGCACACTAACTTAGTTGTGAAGTCTAGCAACAATTTTGCTTAGATAACCCAGACAGAAGACATTTGGGTGTGGGCTTACTTGGGGAAAGCCTAGCCAGGAACTGAAATAGCCTCCCTAGATATCTCTGCTTGCACATCTTGCAGGGAGAGCAAAAACTCTCTTTGAAATAAGTTTAAGAAAGAATAAAGGGGAGTCAGAGGAGAGGAAACCTCTATCCACTGCTCATCCAACTGTAGTCTAACGTAGATAAGGTTATTATTCTTTTATTGGTGTGGAAGTAACTTAGACGTTAGAACTGGAACAAAATCTTAGTGTGCTCATGTTCAGGGCCCACTACCCATGCCTTGAGATGCTTATGTTGAGATTTAAGAGGAGATGGTTGAAAGTGGTCACAAAGTATAATGTTGTAACATGTCCTCTATCATGGAAGTGCAGGATGCAGAACGTTGGATTTAAGTTACAGAAAATAATGGAAAATGGTGCTCTTGTTTTCTTTTTAATTCCCAGAAGTAGGGGAAACCACCTTATACCAATATTCCAAGCAGCTCAGTCAACTTTATTTGGCTTCAGCTCTCCAAAATAATTGCTTCCAAATATAATTATTTTATCCATGAAACTGCCAAGCCCCTGATTTTTCTTTTGATAAATATTGTCATATGCAACCAGTATACATTATCTAGCTGCTAAATGTAATAAAATCACATGTAATCATTGTATTCTGAGATTCCATAATACAATTTGGAGGTATTCTAAAGTTGTACTTGCATAATGAACCTGAATGAGCTGCAAAAAATGAAAGATATGTCAATTATTCCAGTTACTCTTGCTTTTTGTAGGATTGTACTAAATTGCATTTGATTGAAATCGGTGGATCCCCTAGTTGAGGGTACAGAAAAGATGTTAGCTCTTCCTTGTGATTTCAAGAATTGCTTGACTTTTCTTTATTCCTACATAGAAGAAAGCAATAACCAATTCTGTTGGAGATGTTTTAGTTTGGGTTCCTCTGTGCAGTAGGTAGTTAGATGTAACTACCTCTGTAACTGGCCCCTTTTCTGTGCCTTCCTACAAGATGCTCAGTTCTACTACCATACCACTATTCTCTGTATGTCACTAAAAAGGCTCCATTCTAGGCCCATTGAGCATGCTCACGCACCATTGGGTTTCAGGACTTGGATGAAAGATCTCTTAATGTGGTTTAAATAACTTAAACAAATTGAAAACTTTTTAGAATTTCTTTAATTGAAATGTTTGTAAATATTTCTTGACAATTCAGTTGTAATGGTTGCCTATTCAAAAACACTATCAGACTCATGAACAGGAATTCAAAGATACCTGATTTATTAAAGAATAGTATGCAGGATCACAGAGAAAGCTGAGAATGATGAAAAGCCCCTGTGGTTTCCCTCCTTTCCGTTTTGACATGGCACAAACAGGACAGGAAGCAACATAGTCTTTTATGTCACGTCTCAAAATTGGCCACCAAAATTGGCGGTGAACCAAATGCAAGGTTTTGACAAAACCAAAGTGTCCAGCAAGTTTATCATCATGGGAACGCTGCAAAATAGCAGCCCTTAACGTTTCAGGCACATAAAGGCAATGTTGCACCCATGCCAGACCGTTTTCAAAAGAAACAGTGTCTCTATTAGCTAGCAACCAAGTGTCAGATTTCAGTGCCTGGAGAAAGTCCTTCTGTAACTGACAAGGAACTTGCACTTTGCGCTTCCCAGACTGGGCTGGGGGCAGGGTTGCCTGTGCATGGGTCTGGCTCCGAGTGACAACAACCAAGCCCAGTTGTGGTTCAGTGAGAACAGTCCCAATCACATCTGCCACCTGGTCAAGGTCCTGAGGTAAACGTGACAAAGCATCGGCCAGAAAGTTTTTCTTTCCCAGGATAAATTTTAACTGGAAGTTAAAACGACTGAAAAACTGAGCCAAGCGAATCTGTTTAGGACTGAGACGCCAGGGGGTGCGAAGGCCTTCCAAATTCCTGTGATCGGTCCAAACCTCGAAAGGGCATTTAGCACCTTCAAGGAGGTGACGCCAGTTTTCTAAAGCGGCTTTTACAGCAAATGCCTCCTTTTCCCAAACATGCCAATGGCATTCGGTTTCAGAAAATTTCCTGGACAGATAAGCGCAGGGTTATAAGTGATTTTCAGAATCTCTCTGTAACAAAATAGCCCCAACTGAGGAGTCAGAAGCATCAACGTGGACCACAAAGGGGCATTCAGGATCGGAGTGCTGTAGAATAGCCTCAGCAGTGAAGAGGGTTTTCAACTTTCCAAATGCTGCCTGGCATTCAGGCATCCAATTCAACATGGCTCCAGGGTGTTTTACTTTGCGTGTCTCCCCCAAGCCCTTGGTACGAAGTAAATCAGTGAGGGGCAAGGCAATCTCAGCGAACCCCTGGATAAATTGGCGATAATAATTACTGAACCCTAGGAAACTTTTCAATTGCCTCCGGGTGCGGGGACGTTCCCAAGTTATAATTGCCTGAATTTTTTCAGGGTCCATCTCAATGCCCTTGTCAGACACTTGATAGCCCAGATAGTCAAGTTGGGTTTTGTGAAATTCACATTTGGAGAGTTTGGCATAGAGTTTGGCATCTCTGAGTTTGCGTAACACCTGTTTGAGGAGGCGTTCATGTTCCTCCTCGGTTTCAGTGTAAATGAGAACATCGTCTAAGTAAACCAGGACCCCTTTAAACAAATGAGCATGTAAAACTTCGTTAATCAACTGCATGAAGACTCCGGGTGCCCCTGCTAACCCAAAAGGGAGGACTTTGTACTGAAACAATCCTAGTGGGCAATTAAAAGCGGTTTTCCACTCATCCCCAGCTCTTATGCGAATGCGGAAATAGGCTTCGCGAAGATCGAGCTTGGAGAAAATCTTGCCCTTTGACAAATGAGCTAACATGTCCTTCATGAGAGGGAGAGGGTACTTGTTGACAATAGAGATGGAATTTAACCCTCGATAGTCCGTACAGAGTCGAAGCGTGCCATCTTTCTTTTCCCGGAATAACACAGGGGCCCCAACTGGGGAATTAGCAGGTTCAATAAAACCCCTGGCAGATTTTTGTCAATGAAGTCCCATAATGCCTCAAGCTCCTTCTGAGTCATCGGATAAATTTTTGGCTTGGGCAATTGAGCATTGGGGACCAACTCTATTGCACAGTCAGTTTTCCAGTGGGGGGTAGCTGATCTGCTTCCATCTCCCCAAATACGTCTGTAAAGTCTTGGTATTGATCAGGCAAGCCTTCTAAATGTGCCAAGTTAGGGCGTGGCATGGCGATCGCAGCCCTTCCAACCCCCACACGTGCAACTATCTCCGCTGTAGGAGCTTGGTAAAATCCATCTTTAAAAGTCACAGTTCTGTGCTCCCAGTTTATATAGGGGCTTCGATAGGTCAACCACGGGATCCCCAGGATTACCAAGGGGTTGCCAACAGGTGCCACCACGAATTTCAAAGTCTCACGGTGGCTGCCCATTTGCATTGCCACAATTCCAGTGAAATGGGTTGCAGGCCCCCCCACCGCCTGCCGTTGAACCATCCAACTGTGTGAAGATCAAAGGCTGCTGGAGGGGGAAGTTAGGCAGGTCCAAAGCAGCAACCAGATCAGGGTGAATTAAACACCTGGAACACCCAGAGTCCACTAAAGCCTATACCTCTGTAGTTTTTGTGTGGGAACCCAATTTCACTTTCACTGCTAAAGTGGGACAGTCAGCACTCCCCATAGCATCTTTGCGCCCATTCTCCTCCACCTGCCCGCAGGCGCTCTTCATGGCAGGTGGCTGGCGTTTCCCGCCGGCTCCTTGGAGTTGTCTTCAGCCTCTTCTGAGAAGTAGATTACTTCCTCATCGTCGGCTGTACCTTTGGCTGCTGTCATCTGCTGTGAGGGGGGGGGTGATTTGGCCGGCGGCTTCCCCGCTCGCTCTCCAGCTTTGGCTTTTGAGCAATCAGCTGCTCGGTGGCCCTCCTTTCCGCATCGGAGACACTGACCCCTCATGTAGCGCCGATCTCTCTCCTCATCCCAAGCTCTATAGCTTGGCTGGGCAGCAGTCGTAGCACTTCAGGGTCCCCTCATGGTGGCGGGTGGTCTTTCAGATTTTCTAGTTTGCATGAAGGTATGCTGAGTGTGCTCAGCCTTGCCAGCCAGACAGATCCAGTCATACAATGACTCTGGGTCGTCTCTACACAACGCCCACCGTAGGACGTCCCGGTTGAGTCCCTCTTTAAACCGTTCTATTAGGGTTGACTGAGACCAGTCAGGGATTTTCCCAGCTAAAGCCTTAAACTCTAGGGCATAATCAGCTATGGACATTTGGCCCTGGGTAAGATCCTTCAGCGCCTTCTTAGCTCTTGCCTTGGCCAGAGGATCCTCAAAATGCAGCTTTAACGCCCACATGAAATCATCGAAATAATCAAGTGCAGGGGAGTCAGCATCACTTAATTGAACATACCAATCAGCCACTCGACCCTTCAACTTGGTGGCAATGGCAGTTATCTTAGCCTCTTCGGAAGGGAAGTATGCTCCAAACTGCCTCATGTAACTTTCAGCATTAGTTAAAAAGAAAGATAACTTTGTTGGATCCCCATCAAACTTGACAGAAAAGTCTCTCACCCCCACTCCGGTTGGAGCGGAATCGGCAGCTACTTGAGTAGTTGGGCCCCAGGTTACAGTAGCTTTCCCTCTTCGGGGTGGGGACACTGGTGATCGAGTCCTGCGGGGTGGGGATTCATCCTGGATCCGTCTCTGGCCTCGCTCCACTGGCAGTTTGGATGGGAGGATGGGGGATGGTTGCGGGAAGCTGGGATCTCCACGCCTCCCCTGCCCCTCCAATGACAGAGACAGGTTTCTCAACGTGTACTCCATCGATTCTATTTTGGCCTCCATCACTCAGCCTTTCATGAGTTTGAGAGTCCTCCCTCCCTCGCGTGTTCGGCTTTCTCTCTGTTGACACTGTAGTAGATTCTTTGTCTGGGGTTAGCAGGAACCGATACTTCCAGGACGCCCCCGACGTCCCTGGCTGGGGTTCCTCTACTTCATCCAAGGTGATCAACTCTGCGAGCAATTCGCTGGGTGCCAGTTGCTCTGGCTCTTCCCCATCGTTAGATTCCTCCACATCAGAATTGGAACTCAATCCATCTCGGGAGTCTGAAGGTTCTGGGGTGAGGCTCAGTTCTCCGCTCTTGACCGTCGACTCGGGCATCAAGCTAGCCGGCTCCTCAAGTCCCCCGGTCGTGAGCTTGGACTCAGCCATCGTTAACTATTTTCCCTCACAAGAAACTGATCTTGGTAGGAGCTAACGGTACAACTTTGGGGATTCTCAGCTTTATGTAATGGTTGCCTATTCTAAAACACTATCAGACTCATGAACAGGAATTCAAAGATATCTGATTTATTAAAGAATAGTATGCAGGATCACAGAGAAAGCTGAGAATGATAAAAGCGCACCAAATTCAAACTAAAAACCCTCGGTGCAAATGAAATCCCTCCCCCCCCATAGAATCTTCTCAAGTTCACAATCCCAGGTGCTCCTAATGGTTTCTGATGGTCTGCGGGAAAAGGCCTTGAACAGATAACATAACCCAAACACATTCCATTGTACTGATTTCACATACAGAGCTTGGTACAAGGTTTCACAGCAGCTCCCTCCCAAACAGAAACGCACGTCAGCGCCATGGCATGTGAAACGTTACGATGTATAAACTACATTGAATCAGTGAACATGACATCAGTATCCTTTGCATTCAAGAGCTCAAGGCAGTGTACATAACTCTCCCTCATATTTTTAGTAGTTTCCTGTATTAATTAGATTTTAATAGGATAAATCTTATGCATGCTTATTTAGTAGTAGGTCTCACAGAATGCAATGGAATTCATTACCTAGCAAGGATGATCTGGATCCAGCTTAAGAAGAAGGAATGGAAATACTTAAAATTAAGACATTAAATATTAATATGCTCATATATCATGCCAGCTGTTGGCGTAAATATATGCTTCCTAGCAATAGGTGCCTGGAAAAAAAAATAGATCTCATTGATGTTGGTTCCTTTCCAGCTACTCAATTTATCTTGTGTAATGTTCAGTCATTATAATGAACAATTAACTAGTATAATTAAATTTCTATTTTCAGGACAGTGAGTTTCTAATGACTGAAAACCTTTCAATGTAAAAAGTATAGTATTATATTGAATTTTTTGCAGATAAGATTGGTCTGCATAAGCTTTCTCTTGTCATTTTACTATTAGAAGGCCTATAATTCTTTACCCACATCTGGCAGTATAATATAAGAAATGCCTTTCATGGATAAGCACTTCTGGTCTTTCCATATGTTTAGTATCCTCCCTAATGATGTCTGCTTGCTTGTTTGTTCTGTTCTTGCTAATCTCTCTCCACTGTGCTCTGTTGTGCCCTATTCCAGGCTTTGTCTCTTCCCCTTGTCCTTTCAAATTTAAACCCAGCGCATCCCCAAACATGCAAGTTCTCTGTTTCCAGAATACTATGTGGGGGGTTTTTTGGTGGGGGGTATGTTTATAGGCAGTGTTGCATTCAGTGGACATTGTGAGTTAGGAATAATGCAAGACTGTCACACAACATCTGTTTGAAAAATTGAAGTCAGGGCTCAAAGATACATGGTTTCTGCTCAGCATGACACAGTTAAAGGTCAGACAACATTAGGTTCTTCACAGACTATCACTGCTTTTAGAAATGATCAAGGAATGGTCAGTAAATTGAATTGTTTACTGGAGCCATAAGCTGAAGTTTGTATTTATAACCTTTAAACTACTTAAAATCCAATAACATTTCCTTCTGGCACCTTAAATAGTTCCTAAGATTTATTGGTAAATCAAATTATTTAGTCCTATTTGAGCTATGTTCATTTTAAATAGAATTTTGTCAGGCAGCAAATATGTGCTTACAGGATTTTTTGTACTTTGTTTGAACTATGATGTAGGATGCTTTTGAACAGCAGAAATAGTCAGAATCTACCTTTGCACCGTATCTTGTTTAAAAAGCATTGCATATTTATGAATAAAATAAATAACTATATGATGATACTTTTCCCAGTTTCAACTCCACAATTGTAACATGCTATTTTACTGAGTATAGGAAAACAAATTTGATGTGAAGCAACTTTGGGTTTATACTCAGAATAAATACTTAGATTAGTTAAATGCATATGGATTAATCAGTAGGAGTTACCTCCTTGTAATATGTACAACATTTAAACAGAACATGAGAGTAAAAACAAACTTGCATAATATACAGAATAACCTACATTTGTTTTTACATAAATTGCAATATTCTCTTTGCTAAGTATGCACTAATCTCAATATTTACTTCCTGTTGTATTTGAGAGTATGGTATTGCTAAACTAACAATACAATTGCTTTCTCATAGATAAATATTAGACAAGCTTTCTGCTTGAATTCTTGAGAACTCATCCAGTTTCTCTTTATTCAAATTTAAGGCATTGTTGAGAAATTGAAAGCTTCACGTATACAACAGGTCTGGAATAGTGTAGTATTACTGATTTTTGAGGTATCGATGCAAGATATCTGCATAATTTTTACTGTTGCCATTGGGGGCCCAATTGACTTGGATAATACTGCCACAGAAACAATGCTCACTATTTCTAGACATTTTAATGTGCCTCCATTGTCACAAAGGTATTTTAGGTATACTTTATCAACCACTGAATTTTTTATTGTCAACCACTGAGAGACTTTGATAATTTAATAAACAAATGATGTAATAGAGTCTGTAATTCAAAGTTAATTAGAACTTTTCCTCCTGGGACTGATGGATAAACAGTTAGAAAAGGGCCATGGAACACTGTTTTTATATATGAGACTATTGTATGCCCAAAGATGGAAAGATTTGGCAATACCTCCAGTGGAGGAACGGTTGGTGAAGATGACAGAACTTGCTGAAATGGCTCAATTGACTTCTTTGATTAGAGAAATGACAATATCTACATTTATTGCTGACTGGAAACCCCTTATGGACTTTTTGCATAAAAAAAGAAAAAAATGAACTTATGACATACAGTTTTGCTGATTAGACAGAATAGATTACAGAAAGAAGAGAGTCATGATGTAACTTTAGAGAGAAAGGTTAAAATATAATTGTACTTATAACTGCTGTGAAGACAATCGGAAGCCACTTCTGTATATCTTTCTTTATACCATTTTTTCTTCTATTTTCTTCTACTTTTTTCTTTCTGCACTTTCAGCTTTTTCTTTTTCTCTCTCTCTTCTCTTTTTTCTTTTTCGTTCTGTTTTAGTTTGTATTAGTTCTTATTATTGTCTTAAAACTATCAATAAAAATTATATATATTAAAAAAGTTAACTAACGGTCTAAAAATGTTAGCATGAAAGTTGCTATGACTGCTCTCTTCACAAATATTTGTAATGGAGAATAAAGGAACCTTATCAATAATGTTGCTGGCTTTTTTCAGGTAATATTCAAGGAGCAACTATTGTTGATGCCTTAGATACACTGTCTATCATGGAAATGAAAGAAGAATTCAAAGAAGCCAAAGAGTGGGTGGAAAAAAATCTTGATTTCAATGTGGTGAGTATTAGCCTGTACTGTTGCTTCTGTACGCCCAGTTTGCTGATGTGACTGGAAGAACATTCAGATGTCTGCATTTTTTATCATTCTCAGGATGATCACGCAAATTCTGAGTTTTCTCTTATACTGTTCTAATTTCCATCTTAGACAGATCTGTGCATTTTAATTGAGTTGTCTAGTTAGAGATTTAAAGATAGGCTTCTGTTCTGACTACGTGGACATTTATCTATTTAGAATGTCCTTTCTATTGCAGCTGAAATACAGTAGATGGATAGGTGATTCGATCACTTTTTAAAGAAAAGTCACAAACTGTTTTTAATTAATATCAGTTTATACAGATACTGTTCTGGAAACAATTTGTCAATGGAAAAGCAGAATGTGGAAATATTGTGTTGACATGGGGCCAGGCAACAGCTAATGATCAGTTCGAAATCTCTAATCTTGCATATGTTTTAAAGAATCATTACTGCCCACACATTTCAGAATGCTTAAAATAGCAGAAAATCCTTCTCACAAAAGTGTGACAAGTATTGACTTACTTTATTTACTTCCTACATGATTTTTATGAAAAGATAAGCTTTTTGCTAAGATATTTTTATGATTATCATTATAAACATAGAATTTATAATTGCTGTAAAATAATCTTTATGTGCTTAACAGTGCAATCCAACTGAGTTCAATGGGGTTTATTCACAGAGCGTATATATAAGATTATAGTCATAACATAGTCCGTGTTTATCTTTTTATTCATTCATTCATCACATTTCTAGGCTACAGAACACCAAAAATGACCCCAGGCAGCTTCACAATAAAAAACAGATAGGAAAAAAATGTATCATACTAAAAAAACAGTAGACACCCAGAAAGAACAAACCCCCAAAGCACTCACTTCATCCCCCAGTTTAAAGGAACCCAACCACACACTAATCCAATGCCTGAGAGAAAAGCAAGGTTTTTAAGGCAGCTGGGTGGGGGTTATACAAAGGAAATAAGAATAGCCAATTCAGACCTGTAAATTAAGAGCAAGAGTAAGAGTAATAAGACAGAAAGAGTAAGTCTCAAATGATCTTTTTATAAAATGTTGGTTCAGCATAGTTTTGCTCCATCTACTGCAGTATATGTAATGGCAGGTAAATTTAGTTGAAGTCTAGAAAGAGTGCAGAACATTAAAGCTCACAAGCCCTCTGATTATTTGAATCTTTAGCCCTTGTATAGACTCAGTTATAGTGTTGATGAGTGCACCATTAAAAGACCCAAAAGACCAGTTTATGGACAGATTGTCATGGAGAAAATCTACCTATGTGGTTGCTAAGAGCCGACAAGAACTTGATGGCACATAATCAGTCAATCGACCAATCGTCCTTGTATATATAGCCATTATATATTTGAGCCCAGATTTCACCTGAATCAAAAAGGGCCAGGTTGCTGGCCCATAACATCAAAAAAGCAACAGAGGAGCTTTTAAACTGATGCCTAGGAGAAAGCTGACAAGCATTCAGTTTGGAAAGATACAGATATTTCAGGAAAGTTTTAAATATTACATTGGATTAGATCTAGGGTTATGCTATAGCAAACCTGGTCAAAATATGGAAGGTGATATTTATATTTTAAAAGAAATCAGGGAAGCATGGAAAGGAGGCTCACATAGACTTGATACATTTATGCACCACATAGACTTGGTACATCTCAGCTCATAACAAAGAAACCAGATGTTTTGATACCATAAATAGTTGTGCCTTAAAAGAACTAGACTCAGAACCAACTGGACTGGAGCAAATCCTAGACTGATTTAGTTAGTTAGTTTCTACATCATAAAAATCTACAGTATATGGACTCCTTGTGACCTACAACAATAAAACAATAAAATTATATAACACCAAAACTACCATTGCAACAGTATAATAGCTCAGATGGTGCCTGTTCATCATCTGCTAATGCCCTCTGGAAAAGCTCATCTAATTTCCTTAAGGCTATTAGGATAGGTATGAACCTGGCCTCAGGAGGAAAGCCATTCCATTAGTGGCCATGATCTGGTGCAAAGGATAACTATTGTAGAACCACAGTTAGCATAATGCTATTACACTTGGCATTTATGCAGTGGGAAACTGCCGGAAACGTCTAATGTAGTCACATTTGTCTAAGAAGGAGAAATTTCTAAAAAAAAATAAAATGAGAGGACTGATAAGAGAGCAACTGAAAGGAAATGTCAAGATAGCTAGGTCTCTGTATAGTGCCTGGAGGCTGTTTAATTGATCCTCATCCAAAATGTATTCCCCAGTATCAGAAAGGGACAGCCCAATTCAGCAATAGGCCATCATGGCTTTTAGTAATGTCCCGGAAGCTGTAAACATTAAAAAGGGTTCCTTTAGTAAATAGAAAGCCTGGCTTAAAGAGGAGGGGGGAAAAGAAGCACAAACACTGGCAAAAAAAGTATAAGGTGATAATTAGCAGGGGAAGAAAAAGATGATTACTGATGATTAGAGAATACAATAAAACAACATGAAGTGGAACAAAAAGAACGTATTTAAATATTCAAAGTAGAAAACCAACATGTGAAGCAATTGGGCCTTTGGATGACAAAGGAATGAAAGGAATCCTCAAGGGGTATCTAGAGATGGAAGTATAATGAAGTAATTTCTTGCATTTCTCTTTAGTGCAGAAGATACCAGACAAATATATGAGCCTCGGGGAGTGAATTGGAACAGCTAAAGCAAACTGTGGTAACAAGTGAAGATATTCTAGGACATCTTGAGAGATTATACTGTAAAAAAATTATCAGGTCCTGATGGCATCTGCTTGAGAGTTCTCAGAATAATTCGAATGTAGAAATGGTGACCTCCTAGTAAAATATATATAATCAGGTTACCAAAGGCCTGGAAAATATGATACTCCTTTTTAAAATGGGATTCAGGAGAGATCTGGCTAATTTTAAGCCAGTTGGCTTGATGTCTGTTCCAAGCAAATTGGTAGCAATAGTAATCAAAGAAAGAAAAAGTTAACTACGTCCATAAAGGAATAAGCCTTCCGGAATCAATTCTGCAAAGGTTAATCTTACTTTACCAACCTTTCAGAGTTTTTAGAGTGTCAATAGGCACATAGATGGTGGTGGCTCTGCTGACATTGTATGGTAAGGTTTTCAAAAGGTCTTCCTCATTAAAACACTTAGCAGCTCTGGAAGAAGAGGAATGTTATGACCTGCTAATCAGTTAAAAAACAGAAAACAAAAATTGGAATAAATGGGAAATTTTCTCAGTAAGAACTGGAAGCCCTCATGGGTCTGTTAGGACCAATGTAATCAATAATAATAATCTATTCTGGATGGTAAAAGCTAATTATAAAGAATTCCACATAATCTTTTAAAACTGGATGAATGGTAAACCAAATGGTAGGTGCAAGTGTGAAGTGATATACTGTGCATTAGGACAAAACCCTCTAATTTCACTTACACACTAATGGAGTCTTGCTAAGGGCTTGTCTGATGAATCAGACTCTGCACTGGAGGAGCAGGTTCTAATTCTGCAATTTAGTCACCAGCAGACTCTTGGATATCTATAGATGAGGTTCAGAAAGAGTAGAAACTGCTGTAGGAAGAACCTGCAGTTTGGAGCAGTCAGGCGAGGAGGAAGGGGAGGGGGAGGAGGGTCACCTGACCTAGAACTTGAGTAGGAAAAGATCCACAGTCCATACACACAAAAAGATCAAGACAGTAGAACAAAGTCATTCAGTGAGGCTCCTCAAAGAAAAAGGCATGACTCAGGAAAATAGGCATGCCTGAATCAGAGCTATTAAAAAAGAGCTTTGACTTTTGTTGCTAAACAGCTTTCCAGTCTCAGGCCTAATCTGACTTCCTGAATATGGGCTGCTTCTGATTCTCTGGCTGACTGGTACAAGACTACACTCAGCTCTAATTCTTGGATCTTGGATTTGTCTGCATGGAGATTTGGCTTCTGAAATCAGCTTGTTTGTCTTCCTGGGCTCTCGCATTCCTGCACTGCAGTAAGGAGCATAGCTGCCATAAAGTAGCCTAATCTGTTGTAAGTCTGACCTCCTGCACTTGTAATTACTGGCACAGGACAGGTCTGAGCTGTCTCTAACTTACCATGGAAAACATCTTGGAGTTATAGTACATAGCTCACTGGATGTGTCAACTCATTGTATATGACAGCTGTGGAAAAAACAAACAAATGTCATTCTAGGGATCATTAAGAAAGGGATCAAAAATAAAACTGTTAACACTGTAATACCCTTATACAAATTAGTGTTGCGTGTCTATATCTGAAATACTCTGTACAGTTTGATTGCCACAGTTAGAAAAAACATAAGAAAACATGTAAAAAAAGGTAACAAAAGACATCAGGGGCTCAAATATCTTCTGTATGAGAAAAACCAAGACTCTGGGAGTCTTTAGCTTGAATAAAAAGGCAACTGAGGAGGGACAGGGCCATCTAATGAAGCTGATTGGAAGAAGGTTTAGAACTGACAAGAAAAAACTTACTCCTTCATAAAGCACATAATTTTTCATAATTAATGACATAAAAGTTGGTGATGGTCACTAATTTAGTTGGCTTTAAAAGGGGTTTGGATAAATACATGGAGAATAGGACTAGCCAGGGCTATTACTCATATAAATCATTTTAAAAATTTCCTTCTCACCCCTATGGGTGGCATGTGTCTTCCTCAACCTCGGGTCCTCTACCAGAGGCCTGGGAGCTTTAGGATTCTGTGCAGGATCTTAGCTGCTCCTAACACTGCACTCCTTTGGACAGAGAGCTCTGATGTTGCTCCTGGGATCTGTTGGAGCCACTCTCCCAGCTTAGGAGTCACAGCCCCAAGTGCTCCTACCACCACTGGGACCATTTCACTTTCCACATCCTCTCTAGTTCCTCTTTCAGGCTTCCAACTTCTCATACTCCTTCTTCCTGATCTTGCTGTCACTTGGCACCACTACATCTATCACCACCGCTGTCTTCTGGTCCTTGTCAACTACCACAATGTCTGGTTGATTAGCCAGTACCTGCCTGTCCATCTGGAACTGGAAGTACCACAGGATCTTAGCCCTGTTATTCTCCACAACCTTCTGTGGAATCTCCCATCTGGACTTGGGAAGGTGGAGCCCATACACTGTGTAGATGTTCCTATACACAATGCCAGCTATTTGGTTGTGCCATTCAGTGTATGCTATTCCGGCCTGCATCTTACACCCTGCCACTATGTGTTGGACTGTTTCTGAGGCCTCTCTGCACAGTCTGTACCTCAGGGTGTTTGTGTGTGTGTGTGTGTAGTTTTACAAAGAACATAAAAACTAACACAAACTAATAAGTAAAAGAAACAAAGCAAGAAAGAAGAAAGAAAAAGTGCAAAAAAGAAAGAACAAAAAGAAATAGAAGCTTCCAATTTCTTCTGCGACAAATATAAGTACAGTTACAAAATTAACTCTTCCCCTATGATTACAAGGAAAAAAGTTCACTTTTTTTTATTGTCCAGTCCAGGGCTATTATTTTTGAAGATACAGTATTAATCCTTGGCAGCACACCTCCAATCACCTGTTGCTGGGACAATGATGGGAGGTGGGTGTGTCTGCTGCTTGGGAACACCCCAGAGGCATCTTGTTGGCCAATATGAGAAATAAAATGCTGGAATGAAGTGAACCCTGACCTGATTAAGAGCTGTTCTTATGTACAGGTCAGAAATAATCAAGGATGCAATCTTCAGGTGGTGAAACTATAGTTAAGACTCTCCAAGCTATGATAAATGATTTTTCAATTTAAACAAAACAAGATGTGACACTGACATAATAGAACTTTATCTGAGCAATACATCAGATAGTTGCTTGGAATAGCTTCCTAGAAATATACAGTAAGCCAGGATTTATTTGAGAAGCAGAAGTTGGCAACAATGAGAATAGTTTTCATTAAACGTGTGCTATTCTAAAGCATAGTGATAATTGTTTCCAAAATCCAATATGAGTAAAACAGCATAATTTTCAATTAAGTCCACATTGATTTCTTAGAATTGCCATTGGTGGTTCTGTGTTTGGTGTTGCACATTATATTTATTTATTTATTTGATTTATATTCTAGATTTCCAACCTAGGGCATTCACAATGCCTAACAACAACAAGAAGAAGAAAAAAACAACAACAAAACAGCAGCCATTATAGTCATTAACTTTAAAACAGTCATTCAGCTCAAAAGAGCATGGGGGATAAAAGAACCTTGAGGGACTCCATAACTCAACTGCCATGAGGAAACAGCCATCTACAGTAAATAGGAGCTTAACCACTCTACTACAGTGCCCCCACATCCCAACTCCAACAGCCTATCCAGAAGGATACCATCATTGCTGGAATGAAAAGCTGCTGAGAGGTCCAGGAGAAATAATAGGGTTGTACTCCTCCTGTTTGGTTTGGTTTGGTTTGGTTTTTTTATGGCACAGATGATCCCACAGGGCAACCAAAACAGTTTCTGTTCCATAACCAAGCCTGAAACCACATTGAAAAGGATCTAGAAAATCAGTCTCATCCAAGAGAGCCTGGAGTTGATCAGCCACCACTTGCTCAAACACCCTGTCAAGGAAGGGAAAATTGCCCCCTGGCCTATAGCTGTTTTCATCCTCTGGGTCCAGATTTGGTTCAGAAATGGTCTGATAATTGCCTCTTTTGAAGAGACTAGAACTGTTCCCTTTCTGACTGAGGCATGTACAACTTCTTGGACCCAGCTGAATAGCCCCTCCCTATTAGATTTAATAAGCCAAGAAGGGCAAGGGTCAAGCACATAGTGGTAGTCTGGACACTTCAGGTTCAACAACTCAAACTCATCCCATAAAACAGAACAGGGTGGTGCCCTGGACATTTCCCCTCCTGGAGTTGCATTAACTGCAGAGACAGTGTGCTGTATATTACACTGGAATCAAGAATAGGGAGCTGGCAGTGAACATAATTCTTTTACCACAGTATTAAAACTCTGTGATCCTAGTATTTTATGTCATAGCTTTTATGTTTATATTGCCTACATACAAATGTATTCATCACATCCTGCATTTTTAAACATGCTACTTATGCTAGATCCTTCCCAAACTTGTTAGTCTGAAGAGAGAGGAAATATTCATCTATCCCCTCCATCCCAAAACCTAAAGTATTTCATTTCTGGGATTTTCTTCATTATTAGTAGGTAAGGCAATCTGACTGAGTATTCATTGTTGTTGTTTATTCGTTTAGTCGCTTCCGACTCTTCGTGACTTCATGGACCAGCCCACGCCAGAGCTTCCTGTCGGTCGTCAACACCCCCAGCTCCCCCAGGGACGAGTCCGTCACCTCTAGAATATCATCCATCCATCTTGCCCTTGGTCGGCCCCTCTTCCTTTTGCCTTCCACTCTCCCTAGCATCAGCATCTTCTCCAGGGTGTCCTGTCTTCTCATTATGTGGCCAAAGTATTTCAGTTTTGCCTTTAATATCATTCCCTCAAGTGAGCAGTCTGGCTTTATTTCCTGGAGGATGGACTGGTTTGATCTTCTGGCAGTCCAAGGCACTCTCAGAATTTTCCTCCAACACCACAGTTCAAAAGCATCGATCTTCCTTCGCTCAGCCTTCCTTATGGTCCAGCTCTCGCAGCCATATGTTACTACGGGGAACACCATTGCTTTAACTATGCGGACCTTTGTTGTCAGTGTGATGTCTCTGCTCTTAACTATTTTATCGAGATTTGTCATTGCTCTTCTCCCAAGGATTAAGCGTCTTCTGATTTCCTGACTGCAGTCAGCATCTGCAGTAATCTTTGCACCTAGAAATACAAAGTCTTTCACTGCTTCTACATTTTCTCCCTCTATTTGCCAGTTATCAATCAAGCTGGTTGCCATAATCTTGGTTTTTTTGAGGTTTAGCTGCAAACCAGCTTTTGCACTTTCTTCTTTCACCTTCATCATAAGGCTCCTCAGTTCCTCTTCGCTTTCAGCCATCAAAGTGGTATCATCTGCATATCTGAGATTGTTAATGTTTCTTCCAGAGATTTTAACTCCAACCTTGGATTCCTCAAGCCCAGCTTGTCGCATGATGTGTTCTGCATACAAGTTGAATAGGTAGGGTGAGAGTATACAGCCCTGCCGTACTCCTTTCCCAATCCTAAACCAGTCAGTTGTTCCGTGGTCTGTTCTTACTGTTGCTACTTGGTCGTTATACAGATTCTTCAGGAGGCAGACAAGATGACTTGGTATCCCCATACCGCTAAGAACTTGCCACAATTTGTTATGGTCCACACAGTCAAAGGCTTTAGAATAGTCAATAAAACAGAAATAGATGTTTTTCTGAAACTCCCTGGCTTTTTCCATTATCCAGCGGATATTGGCAATTTGGTCTCTAGTTCCTCTGCCTTTTCTAAACCCAGCTTGTACATCTGGCAATTCTCGCTCCATGAACTGCTGAAGTCTACCTTGCAGGATCTTGAGCATTACCTTACTGGCATGCGAAATGAGTGCCACTGTTCGATAGTTTGAACATTCTTTAGTGTTTCCCGTTTTTGGTATGGGGATATAAGTTGATTTTTTCCAATCTGATGGCCATTCTTGTGTTTTCCAAATTTGCTGGCATATAGCATGCATTACCTTGACAGCATCATCTTGCAAGATTTTGAACAGTTCCGCTGGGATGCCGTCGTCTCCTGCTGCCTTGTTATTAGCAATGCTTCTTAAGGCCGACTCAACCTCACTCTTCAGGATGTCTGGCTCTAGCTCACTGACCACACCGTCAAAGCTATCCCCGATATTGTTATCCTTCCTATACAGGTCTTCTGTATATTCTTGCCACCTTTTCTTGATCTCTTCTTCTTCTGTTAGGTCCTTGCCATCTTTGTTTTTGATCATACCCAGTTTTGCTTGGAATTTACCTCCAATGTTTCTAATTTTCTGGAAGAGGTCTCTTGTCCTTCCTATTCTGTTGTCTTCTTCCACTTCCGCACATTGCTTGTTTAAAAATAATTCCTTATCTCTTCTGGCTTACCTCTGGAATTTTGCATTTAATTGGGCATATCTCCCCTTATCACTGTTGCCTTTTGCTTTCCTTCTTTCTTGGGCTACTTCTAGTGTCTCAGCAGACAGCCATTTTGCCTTCTTGGTTTTCTCTTTCTTTGGGATGTATTTTGTTGCCGCCTCCTGAACAATGCTGCCAACTTCTGTCCAGAGTTCTTCTGGGACCCTATCTACTAAGTCCAGTCCCTTAAATCTATTCTTCACCTCCACTGCATATTCCTTAGGAATATTAGTGAGCTCATATCTAGCTGATCTGTGGGTCTTCCCTAATCTCTTTAGTCTGATCCTAAATTGTGCAAGAAGAAGTTCGTGATCGGAACTACAGTCAGCTCCAGGCCTTGTTTTTACCGAGTGTACAGATGTCCGCCACCTTTGGCTGCAAAGGATGTAATCAATCTGATTTCGGTGTTGTCCATCTGGTGAAGTCCATGTATAAAGCCTTCTCTTAGGTTGTTGGAAGAGAGTGTTTGTTATGCAGAGTGAATTGTCTTGGCAAAATTCTATCAGCCTATGTCCTGCTTCATTTTGTTCTCCCAGGCCATACTTACCTGTAATTCGAGGTGTCATTTGACTGCCCACCTTAGCATTCCAGTCTCCTGTGATGAAAATAACATCTCTTTTAGGCGTGTTGTCCAGTAGGTGCTGCAGATCCTCATAGAACTGCTCTACTTCAGCTTCTTCAGCATTTGTGGTTGGGGCGTATATTTGGATCACTGTGATGTTAGATGGCTTGCCCTGAATTCGAATTGAGATCATTCTGTCGTTTTTTGGGTTGTATCCAAGCACTGCTTTAGCCACTTGACTATTAATTATGAAGGCTACTCCATTTCTTCTGTGGTCCTCTTGTCCACAGTAGTAGATCTGGTGGTCATTTGATGTGAAGTGGCCCATTCCAGTCCATTTCAGTTCACTGACGCCCAGAATGTCTATCTTTAATCTTGACATCTCACCAATAACCACATCCAATTTGCCCTGGCTCATAGATCTTACATTCCAGGTTCCGATGGTGTGTTGATCCTTAGAACATCGGATTCGCCGTTCACCGCCAGCACCGTCGGCCGCTAGCCGTCCTTTCGGCTTTGAGCTAGCTGCGTCATCACGTCTGGGGCTAGTTGAACTCATCCTCTGTTCCTCCCCAGTAGCATTTTGACCATCTTCCGACCTGGGGGTCTCATCTTCCGATGGTATACCGACATATCTCTGTTTGTACTGATCCATTTAGTTTTCATGGCAAGAATACTGGGGTGGGTTGCCATTACCTTCCCCAGGGATCGCATTTAGTCTGACCTCTCTGTCATGACCTTCCCGTCTTGGGTGGCCCTTCACGGTTTAGCTCATGGCATCATTGAGGTGCTCAAGCTCCAGCACCACGACAAGGTAACGATCCTTTGCTGAAGGAGTATTCATTAGATTCCTAATTTTTTTACACTTCTGATACAGACTGGCTTTCTGGATGAAAGATGAATCTCTCTCATCCACACACTTTCCCAGGGTGATCCTAGTGTGCTATAATGTGTTTGAGGATAACTATGCAATTAAAGACAAGAGTTTTCAAATCAACACCGGATACTGTCTTTGTTCTGTGTCTCAGCAAACTGTATAATATATTGTGCTAGAGTTGTGATTATTATTAATTATTAGCTTTAGGAAATCTGCTACAAAGTTTATTTGGAGGTAAAATTTTAAATGGTAGAATTTTCAGATGGTTTTGGAATTCATTTCAGTACTCATTTAACATATAATAAAGGGTAGCATAACTTCCAGTTATCTGTTAGAGGAGGAGAAATTGATAATCCATCTTGTAAAAAGTTTGGGTGCTTCTGGAAGCCAGTAATACAGGGCAAATTTACATTTTATGTTAAACATGACTTTAAAAAATGTCTTAATGTTGTTTCCCTTTTTTAAGGAAAATAAGGACTATTGAGGATAGGAGTATGAGAATAGGAGCAAAGGACACAGCTGACAGTTTCCCACTGAAAATCTTGCAGCTGATAAATAGTAGATGGGAGGATTCATTGAAAAACAGATGCAGAACCCCAATTATATCAAGAATATGTTCTGAACATCTGGGATATGGGGGTTGGCAAAAATAGAAGGAAAATATCTTATTTGCAGCAGTGGATTGTCATATGTGTTTTGTTTGTCAGTAGTTGAAGAAGGGCTGACAAAAGGGGAAGGGTGAAAAATTTCAAGCAATATAGTCCATCTTTTTAGAGTTATTCTGGTTATAATATAATTCCTAATTTCTTTCCTTCTTACCAGTTTTGAAGTTACACTAATTCTTTAACCTTCCCATATGCATTTATTGGCAGGAGGAGGGGTGGTTAATTGGTAAAAGAAAAGTTTCTAAATCAAGCCTCTTTTCCCATAAGCATGCTTTGTCTTAAAAAAAAAAAAAAGGAGTATTGCAAATCATGAATATTTCACCAAATATAGCACATTGCAGTTTAGAAGAATGATGAAGCTAGTAGACTAATCACCCAATCTTTTAGGATATAAAGTGAGTCAGTATAGTCTTTGGGTCATACTCAGATCCACATACCTATAAGGAACTTGTAATGAAATGTGGAAAAGAATTGTACTTTCAGACTTGCAAGATTAATGTCAGCCTTACCAGGTAGACCAGACAGCAAACATGACCAGATAAGCTAATTCTACTTTATTGTAAAGCTACATTAACAGAATCTTGCAAGACTGAAAGTGCAATTCCCCGCCATCTCCTTTACATCCCGAGAAACTAGGACTTCTCCTAGTTTCTCGGGATGTAAAGGAGATGGCGGGGAATTGCACTTTCAGTCTTGCAAGATTCTGAGTATCTTGCCCCGCCCATTATCCAGATGCGGGCTATGCTCTCTCTTATCTGACCATTCTCTAAGCAGCATCTTTTCATCCCATCTCCCAAAGTCTTTCTTACATACCATTACAGAACTGGAGGTAAAAAGGGAGAGAAGTGAGAAAATTATTCTGGTGCAGGAAATTATACACACACACAGCTGTAAATCTCAAATTACTTGATTGAATTCCCCTTAAATGAGATATTCTCTTAATCTCATTTCCATGGACTAATATTCCATAAACAAGTTTGTAACAGTCTTTAGAGTAATGAAGCACAACCTCCTCGGTATTATGCAAAATAGAGATACTAAAAATATTAAGAACAATAGGATAGTGTTGTTACATTTCTTGTGTTCAAATTAATGTATAACTTAGAATATATTTATATTTCCAGAATGCAGAAGTCTCAGTTTTCGAAGTAAACATCCGTTTTGTTGGAGGGCTGCTTTCAGCGTACTATCTTTCTGGAGAAGAGGTAAGGTTATATATGGTATTTAAATTGTTTATTTATTTATTGGTGCCTTTGAGTCAGTATAGACTCCTGGTGACTGCCTGGACCAGTCCCTGCAGTTTTCTTGGCAAGGTTTTTCTCAGAAGTGGTTTGCCATTGCCTCCTCCTTCCTGGGGCTGAGAGAGAGTGACTGGCCCGAGGTCACCCAGCTGGCTCCGTGCCTCAGGCAGGGCTCAGGGTCTCCTGGTTTCTAGCCTGGGGCCTTAAGCCACTGTACCAAACTGGCTCTTGCTACTGAATTCAAAATTAGCTATTGAGTTACAGGATAAAATCCAGTTCTGTGAGAGTGAGTGGAAATCATCCTTTAATATTCCCTTGGAAGTTGTAATTCTGTTTGCATTAACATTGCTACCCAAAGGTTAGTGAATTAGGTTTGCTTGTTTCTTAAGGTTCCCTATATCTCTAAATCCAGGAAAGAGAAAAAGTAGGTTACGCTTCATGTATAATTTTCTAAGTCACTTTGACATGTGCTTGAAACGACTTTGGGGGGAAAAAACTAAAATCCATCACTTATTTAACCATCATAATATAGCCATAGAGAATGAACTCCTTATGTTGGATCCAATGCTAAAAACCCAGCACAATTTCTTGCTCATTTTGAACATTTCAGATAAGATTCCAGCATAGCCATTTCAGTGAGATACAGGCAGTTATTGGCAACGTGGTAATTTTATATATAGGGCTTTTTAAATTTTGGTTGAACTGACAGAGCTATTGAAACGTTATATTGTTGCCTATACGTTGAAGTGCTTGAACCCCTTGGGTTTTCTGAATATTTGAACTGGCTCTCATAGAACTGCTGTTAAATTCAAGCCATGGAGAGCTTGGTGGCCCAGTGTTACAGTCATGAGTTGAAACGGAGGCCTGTAGGATTGCATATGGCCTTTTCTTTCATAGTCAGATTCTTCTCTATCCTCTCTTCATGCCCTGTCTGCGAAGGTTAGGCGCAGACCTTGGGTCATTCAGTTGTGGCCCCAAAGTCATGTTAAATCTGTAGATACTGCCCATGAGAACTCATAAGAGGATCGTCCCCCTTTTGGGGAGTACCCCAAATTCTTAGCTTTGCTTAAAGGCTGTCTTTCCTGTACAATAGCTGCTAATGCAGCGTTATAAATTATAAAGCAGGCATGCTTCTTCATTGTCTTTAGTAAAATGATAAAAATATGGGATATTAATTTTAAAAATCAATAATTGTCTGCCATGTACAGGGGATCCATAACATAATATTTCAAAGTGTAACAAAACCTTATTCTTGCTGCATGTTTATAATAAAAAGGGTGAGATGATCCAAAATTAGGTATACATTTGAATATATATTAGTCCCAAAAATTTGGCATTGCATTTCTTAAATTCCTCCAAATTCACTGCTTAATTTTAGACAATTTTAGTTCCCTGATGAGAGAGATGAGCCTTGGTCACTCCCTGCATGTGTTTTATTGATCCCTTGTGTTTTCCAAATTATTATTTTGCCTCCAAGAACGTAAGAAATCTACTACTGAGACTGGATCAGTACTGACAACAATAAAGGCTCTTGTTGCACTTGTTTTTGCTACAGCAGACTTTAAATGGTTACCCCTCCGGAAGTTGTTACAATGGAGGGTTATATATATTTATATTTATATTTCAAATTTCCATCACCGCCCATCTCCCCCGAAAAGGGGACACTGGGCGGTTTACAATCAGGTTTTTACAGCAGTTGTGCATTTTTTATCTAGTCAGGTAATTTCATAAATTTAAATGTAGCAGTTTAAGATTTAGCATCCATAGCAAGGGTTTCAATTTCATACTTATTATTTATGGAGTATTATTTACAGATTATACATTTATTTTAATCCATTCAGTAACAAAAGCACTGGATAGAGTACACACTATCTGAAAATACTAAAAACCATAAAACAATAAAAAGAGTACAGTACATTAATAGCAGAGAGGAAGATGACAATAACATAAAAACCATTATATCAACCTAATGCAGGCAGAGAATGAAATTCAATATGATTTTAAAAAGAAAAGATAAATCAATACTGCCTTGTGATTAGGGATAGGGATGCACAGCTTGTTCTCTCCTGTGGAGAAGCATAAAGAATTTCAAAGGTAGCATAAACATGGTGCATTAGCCCCCAAAGTGAACGTAACAGAATGTGTATCCCTGCATGGCTGTTTCAAGTATTTAATATATATCTTACACATGAAAAACTAAATAGTCATGCAGGCTTATTTTATCTCAGCAGTGACTTACATTAAACAAAAAAGCACCAGCTTTAAGTAAATGGCTCTTGCATTTCATGAAAAGGTCAAGCTCATTAGCCTTGCTGGGATGCCCAATGCTATGTGATAGCTGGGACTACCTCACTTTAATTAAATATATGAACTATGCATTACTTTACCATTGTGTTTTTCAAACTTGGCGACTTTAAGATGTGTGGACTTCAACTCCCAGAATCCTCCAGCCAGCATACTGACTGGGGAATTCTGGGAGTTGAAGTCCACGCATCTTAAAGTTGCCAAGTTTGAAAAAAACTCTTTTTTACAGCATTGTATATAATGTTTTTAAATAAAAAGTTAAAAGAAGCAAAACTTCCTCACAGTATTCATAGTACTTAGGAGCACCCAATCTATCCAAAAGCATTCCCTTAAATGTAAAGTCTGAACAGAGGAGCTTGAGAAAGGAAATTCTGTTGGCCTGGTTAGGATAGATTCCTAATGCACGATTTAGGGCTCTGTATGCAATGTTCTGCAAGCCGCCATGACACATGAGTATCAGGTGCTTTCTCCTCTCCTTTCTTACTTTGTGGAGAGGGATTTAAGCCAGAACTCGGTGTTTCAGGTCACACGTCATGTTATGCCAATGTGCTTGATTCATCTTTGACTTAGGGTGTGGTATAATCATGGTTTATAGCTTGGCACACTATATGAACCTACCCACTGTTGATTATTTAAAAAGCCATTTCTAAAACAAAAACAAACAAATGGTTTTCTGAACAAAGCCATTGTCTCTCCTTGATAGAAAAAATTACTTTAGCAGCCTACCCTATAGAAAACTGATATTTCAAATAATTTATTATAAATCTACTGCAGTTATTTCTTTAAACAATACAGATCAAAATACTGTGTCTCGTCATGAATAGCTTAGCAACTTGATGAAACCAAAGAAAATAATTTTGTTCTATTCTATTAAACTTCTTTCTTCTGTTTTGTTAGAATAATCCTATTTTCCTCTGTGTCATGAGTTGGCCTTCTGCTAGCTGACAGGCAACTCTAGTTCATAACAATTTGACGCGGTATCTCTTTGGGAAAAAAATAGGGGAAGAAAATTCAGTATAGTACTTTGTTTTGTATTAACAAAAGTTAATTTTGTCAATACAAAATTCCTCCTTAAATGCTTAGTATATTTAATACTGTTTTCAGTTCCCATTTTCTTGCCAAATGTTTAAGATATAGAAACATTGTTTTCATTTTCTCCTATGTCACAGAATTCTTGTTTATTCCCATTTTTAGATATTCCGAAAAAAAGCAGTAGAACTAGGAGAGAAGTTGCTTCCAGCTTTTAATACTCCCACAGGAATTCCTTGGGCGTTGTTAAATATCAAAAGGTAAAAGCTTACTATTTGACCTACATATTGAATAGGTTAATCTTGCAAACCAACTTTCCTGTATTTCCTTGCCAATTAAGTTCCTTGGTTCCCTGAATTGCTATCAGGTAGTCTTTCCTGTTACGTTTTGTGTTGCAAGTTGCTAAAACAAATGACCTTTTTGCTTGTGTGGACATAATAATGTAACTTTTTCAGCATCTGTCGGGAATATTTACTAAGAGATAGTAAAAGTGGCCAGGACACAAAATTCTAAGTTTATTGTTAATCTGTCTCACTGAAATTTTCTGGTTGAGTTACTTTATTGCCTCAATAACCAAATGGTAAATGAATTAATCAGCTCAGTCTTTCTCATCCTGGTTGGAGCTGATTTGAAGTTATAGTCCAACGTGTCTGCAAGACAGCAGGCAGGGGAAAACTTGAATATTTATCTATTCCTTATAGCAATTTCATGCAATAACACTATTAGTAGAAGCATCAATAGTTATTTTTAATTGCCTCTTAAAACATAATACATAGAGAACAATTATTTATCTTCTGGTGCAGATCTTACACTTAATCCTGTGTAGTAGTAATGTACTCGTTCTCCAGTGTTGATCCTTTATGCAGTCAAAATGGCATCAGCTGAATGTAAAGACAGAAAACCCCTAAAATAGGAGTAAGGAGGTTAAAGCAACACAGAGGTAGAGCAACGTTCAGTGGATGTGGAATACTGACTGAGAAAAGGAGGCTGGTGCAAGGAATTCTGGAAAAGGCTGTAATTGGCAGAACAGAAACACTCCACATTGCAACACTTACTGTTCCTGCATGTATTCAGTCTGCTCTCAACTTAGAAAGATGTTCAGACTGTTTCTTTGTTTTTTGTTTTTTTGGTGGGGCAGGGGCATTAGAGAAGAGATCCTTAAAAATGGAGTTATGTTCCAAGGAATTGGCATCCTGGGACTTCACGTAGCCTCTGGAGAGCCTTCATTTGCTAGTGTAACTTGGTGATGTACAAGTTTGCATGCAGGAACACGCAGTTATTCAAATGCAGTTCTAAGGCAAGGATTTTTAACTGTCCTGCAACAAACAGCATAGATTAAAAATCCAAGTTCCATGTTAACTGGTAGAAGCTACAGTAATATTTTAGTGGGTATGTCTTTATACTTAAGCACAGTATAAGCAGTCAGTAATAAAAATCACAGCATAATATAAAACAGATCAATTTTATAAATATTATCTAACCTCACACTACCATAATTTAAACCAGTATTGGTACTGAAATTGAAAAGCATGGCTCTTCCAGCTTCATAAAGATCCTGAAAAAAGGAAGTGTTTTAAAGGCTTTTTTAAACCTCTGAAGATTGGACCGTAAATGTAGTTCAGGAGGGCGTTGTTACCAAAAAGAAGGATGTATATAGAAGGCTGTAAAAATGTGACATGACTTTTCTGACACCTGGGAAACCTAACCAACCCTGATTGCATGACTGGGCCATGTATACAGGAACATAAATTAACGTAAAGAGTCCAAGGTTTGCTCTTCAACGTATCTGCCACAGTGCTACCAACTCAGTGATTTCCTGTATTACCAGTTTTTCTAGAGTGACGTGATAAAAAACAATTTGTCTGTTGAGGGGGCTCTTCACAGGCACAAGAATGAATGTTGCAATAAAAACAGCTATTACTGCCTGTAGCATTTCTTTGTATTAATAAAGTCTAAGAAGCAAAGTTTGCAACTCAGGGGGCTGCAGAAAAGGGAGTCAAAACTGTTGATGGGTTTGGGGTTCCACATCTCTGCTCCAGACTGTGTATTCACTTCTTTTTTTTTTAACTTTATTTTTATCCAAGTATAATTAAAATACAAAACAGTAAATACAGTAAAGATAGAAGATAGAACTAAAAGAAAAAAGACACAAACTATAAATGTGAAAATAGAAAGAAAATAGAAAGAAAGAGATGACTTCTGGCTATCCCAATTACTGATATGAGTATAATTAAAATAAAATAATATCTTACCACTAATTTATCCATATTAACATTATTTCTATCCAAACAAACCCACTAATCAGTAAAACCCACAATCATAACTTAATTTTTTTCCGTCGTGAGCAGGTAATCTAAAAATGGTTGCCGTGAATCTACAAATCTGGAAATAGTATTATCTCTTATTAGAGCAGTTAGCTTTGCCATTTGTGCCAAGTCCATTAATTTAATTATCCATTCTTCCATTGTTGGTATTGTGGTTCCCTCCATCATTGAGTATAAAGTATTCTTGCAGCAATAATCATGTGCAGAAGCAAAGTTCCATGCTGTTTCTCCAGTTCTTTCTCCATCAAAAAATTCTGTGTTTTTTTTTAGTATTTACTTTAAGAATTTTTTGGATAACAATACATATCTGATCCCAAAATGTCTTTGCTTTTTCACATGTCCACCAAAGGTGGTAAAAGGTTTCTTCTCCCTGTGAACATTTCCAACAAATGTTTGTTACATTGTTAAACATTTTTGATAACTTGTCAGGAGTTAGGTACCAGCGGTACATCATTTTATAAAAATCTTCCTTTAAATTATAATTCAGTGTAAATTTTAAACCTTTTGTCCACATTTTTCCCATTGTTCCATCACAATATTATATTCAAAATTTCTAGCCCATTTAACCATACACTTCTTGACTTGTTCATCTTCCAAATTCATTTGTAGTAACATCTTGTACTGTACAATTTGGTAATAACATGTTCATCATTCATACATAATTGAGTCTCAAGGCATAAACTTTGTATTCACTTCTTGAAGGCTTGCAACTGTAATTTCTTTCATGCCTTCATTTCTTAAAATGCTTGTCACTTGGAATGAGCATAGTACTAATTACTAGTATGAAGTCAATTGTTTTAGAAAGTATTTTATTGTATTACTTTATTAATGCATGATGTATTTATTAGTAAATAGACAGGGATAAATTTGAAAAATCAATCACTTTTGTATCTGAGATTATTGACCCTTAATGGCCAATGCTAGCCCACTTAACTAGCTCAGTGTAAACTCATTTAACCGGGGGTAACAGGGAAAGAGGAGAAATATGTTGGAACAAGATGTACATTTATATAAGGAGGATGTGATTTGCTGCTCTTCCATTCATTCATGGAACAAATGTACATTACCAAACACTTATTTTTCTGAATTACTTTAACTTGTCCCAAGATAGACATCCCAATCATACATGGATTTTGAATCCTTTTATATTGATTGTGATGTGATTTATGTATAGCATTGTCACTTAGATTTATATTCTTGTATTCATTATTATTGAAAAGCATATAGACATAACTGTAAGGCGTGATCAGAATTTAAGATGTAGCAAGGTCAGACATTCTTTCAATGGAAGCACTGTGTTAACTTCTGTAAAGAGCACATGAAGAGTAGAAAATTCAGGACCAGTGGGACAGGGATCAGATGCAGGCAAGTAATGGACACAGAATATTGGATGTGAGGGCGATCTGGCTGCGACATCTGTCACCCCATTGATCTCCAGGGTTGATTTGGCTGATCTGGCTAGCTAGACGGGTGCCCCCTTCCTCCCTCACCGCTCCATGTGTGTCCCTCCCGAAGCTGTGCGCTTGGTGGAAGAGGACGACCATCCCAGATAGAAGGAGTGTACCGATCCTTGGTCAAGGGTATACGATAGCTGCACTTCCCTGCTAGAACCTCCAAACAAGCTCAAGGTCCACAGAATATTAAGCACTGTTGCATTTGGGTGCATGTGCCAAATTTTAAAGAACTTCTTTTATTCTTTTAAACTTTGATAACAGCTTTCTAATTTTTAATTATCAAATTTTGTCACCGCCCGTCTCCTTAAAAGATACTACAATACTTGCAGTAAGAACAAACAAGATTGGAAAAAGTGTATTTATAGATTCTGCACTAAGAATCACCTGGGAAAACAAATTGAACAATACAAGCCTGTCAAGAAAGATTGGGAACCATTAATATGACACAAATAGATTCAGGTTTGAATAATTCTACATTCATATTAATAATAATAATTCATTTTACAGGAAAGATCATACACATGGGGTAGAATGATGGAAGTCTTCATAATGCAAGTTAGCAAGGAAATACATTGTTGTATATAATTTTTCTAGTTGCTTCTCTCTTTGTTCACTTTGTATGATATCTTTCCACTCACCGTGAGGAGAGGGAAGGAAACTAAGGCTGTGGTCCAGGTTTCATTACAAGGGAATCTTGCTCACCATCTCCCTGAGCTAAAAATATTTTCATAGAGTTAACCATTCAATATATTTTCAAGTCAATCTCTGCAGCATCTAGGATCAGAACATGACTTAACAAAAGAGGATGGGGGAGGCAAGTAAACAGGCAGTTACAAACCTTTGGCCTGTAAAATATCCACAACCTGCAAAGAACATAGCCACGGTTGTAGGGATAGCTTTGATCTATTTGTTCGTTCCATTCTGTACTTGTTTATTGGATGGAACAGTTCAGTAAATGTATTTGTTCAAGCAGGGGATGCAGCATGTAAGGCAGAATCTCTTACAGTTGGGGCTTCTGTAGCCTGTTATTACTTGTTCCAGTACTGCAACTCTTTTCATTTATTATAATGAAAAAAGCAAATAAAGCCATGATAGATGACCTCGTAGTAATTTTTGATTGAATCCTTTGACTTCCCAGAACAGACAGCTTTATGAAGCATGAATAAATACAGGAACTTTTAAAAACCTTCTGTTTGTCAGTATCTTCAGTTGGATGTAATCACTTGAAAGAGTTTGAAATTTAATGAGCTTCATGCTTCAGTTGATGATCTATAACACTGTTTCCTAAATTTGTAACAGAAAACTGAACTTAAGCCTTTAAACTTTGCAAGTTTAAATATCTGAAGAATTTTAATGAGTATCTTCTGGACAAGAAGGAAGTACAAATTTCAGTTTCTATTCCTTTGGCATTTTCGTCTTTCAATAATTGATTTCCCTGTCTTTATTTCAAACTACTAATAAAAATCAGCTTAATAATTTTGTATTATCAATTCTCAGCATAAAATGCTGATAATTTTTCTTTGGTTTCACTAGAAGGTGTGTTCATGTTTATCCAAAAGTCAATAAAAATATACATAACATGCCGTCCCATGCATGTTTTATACAGAAAATCCAATTTATTCAAGAAATGGATATAAGATTGCAGTTTAAATCTTCCATTATTTCATTATTAATCCCAGAATCATCATGCACAAAACTGATAACTGTACTAAATCTACTGAGAATATTTGAGGATTATTACAAAAGAAAAAGAAAAATCTTATCCAGATTCATTTTGTACAAAATAAAGTCAGAGCTCCATATTTCATCTGATTGTGAGATAAATAAAAAAGTAATCAAAATTTAAAAGAAATAAAAGCTCTCTGAAAAGTAACACATTGATATCAAGAAACCCACAGTGGCTTTTGGTTTTGAAACTTCATATTATTAATTACATAAAATTAGATTAACATAAAACTAGAGTCAAATAATTTTCAGTAGAATTATTTATACAGAAAGCATTTATTTAGGGTGTATATTATTTGGAAAATAAAGATTTTGTTAATGATCCCAGTTATGTTGCAGAACATCTCTTATGTACCATGTGCATCATAACTTACAATTGTGAAGAAAGACTTCATGTCCATGTTAGGAGAAATATAAGCTTTTTCATACTGTGTCTTCAAACAACTTTATAGAATGGATACACCAGTTTTGTGCCAATAATAACTATGCCAGTAATTCACTAATAGGGAAATTGAGCTGTTACCTTAACCATCTTGGGCTGATCCAGCCATAAGTTCCAAGCTAAAAATGGGAGAAATGCTGCACAGATTTTTATCACAGCTGATTTGGGATGGAATATTTTATACACTTTGTCAAAAGCATCATTAGTCTTAGTTAGCATTTACAACTGAAGAAAAGACAGCATCTAACTAGGTGAGAAAAGGGGTGTATTGCTTATACTAATGCATATAAAAAGCATTACCAATAAATCCTGCTTATCTCTCAGTTTGCTGTAACAATATGGATGGATGAAGTTTTTAAAAACTCACAGCCAACATTTGATTGGTAAATAAGAAAATTTCAAAGCTGAATTGAAATCATTTTTTCTCTGAAATTAATACCTACTCTTTAGACAGAAATTTTGAAATTCACCTGCTTAATATCCAGAAGAATTTAATTGATATCTGTAATGCTATTAAGAGGTTTTTGGAATGTTGTACTAAATGTGCATGAAAATACCTAATTTCTCCCAGTATCTTTTTCAAAGTATATGATTAACTAGGAAGGTTGTATCAAGTCAGAATTGTTTCCTGACAGAAATTCATTCTATCTATCTCTCTGTTTATCTATCTAAAATGTATTGTCACAAACCAAAAAAAATAAAAGAAAATAAAGAAAAGAATAAATAAAAACAAAGTATCAGAGGTAAAAAAGCCTATAGCAGGAGCTAATTGTATATATATCATGTTATGACTCAACATTGCAATGGCACAGAATTTAGCTATCTTTATAGAGACTTTAGAGCTAGTTTGGTGTCGTGGTTAAAGCACCCAACTAGAAACCAGGAGACTATGAGTTCTACTTCTGCCTTAGGCCCAAAGCTAGCTGGGTGATATTGGGCCAGTCTGTCCTAACAGTCAGGAACCACGCTGAGACAAGGAATAGGTCTCTAGTGCTTTATTACTGCTACATTAGACAGAAAATCCTAACAAACTGAAGAAGCGTGGGAAAAACCCAGACAGGTAAACCCCAAAAGTTAAGGTGGGTCTGATCTGTGTCTCTTTGAATGGCTGCTCAACTCCTCAGTACTACGCATGTGTTTTCCCCCCTGGATAGGGGCACCCTCCTGCTCACCATCAGTACTCATGACACAGTCACTCTCTCTCATCCCTAGGAAGCAGACAATGGTAAACCACTTCCAAAAAGCCTTGCCAAGAAAAGTGCAGGAACTAGTCCACACAGTCCCCAGGAGTCAACACTGACTTGATGGCACCAAAAAAAGACAAAAATCGAGACTTTGCATTCTTGGTCATTAATAGGAAACACACAGTTGTCTGTTGGGACTGGTCTTGGGTGAGACCCAAGGTTGAGAGATAGGGCATTTCAAGAGTACACGTGTGACCATCTCAGTTCCATATCTGAACATCTATAAACAAGCACTTTGGAGAGGGAATACCATTGAGGGCAAAGTGTCTAAGTGTGCCACTATGAGTCCCCTCCTGTAGAGTGAGGGCACAAATATACAATAAAAGAATTTGGGAACAATGAAAGGTGGATACATGAGCTCATTGTAGGAGAAGCAAGAGAGAGATTTGTCTCTTTGCACATCAAGGTCAAAAATGTTCTCCTTGACTTCACTCTAGGCTTTGTCTAAGCCCAAATGTAGACAGATATTGAGGGGAGAGCCCACAATTGACCAGACAGGATGTTACTTGCTTCTTCCACAGAGAATTGTATCAGTCTACCAGTACGAGTTGAACTCGGGACTCAACCGCATAGTCTGTTGTTGTTTTGTTGTTGTTTTTGTTTTGTTTGAGCCAGTACTTTAACTGGCAAAGCCTCAGACAGGCATTAGCAGAGGCACATCCAAGCTCTAACCAGAAAAATATATTTGTGACAAAGCAAGGAACTCAGAGTAGAAATGTCAGAAATGTGGGCTGAATTCCTTCTAGATATATTTATACACCAAGCACTGAGCACCATACAGCAAAAGTTTTTGTACTTTAACTCTGAAAAGTTAAATTGCTGAAGTCACATAATTGTTTCCCTTACATTTTTTGTATCTGGTTATTATATTAAAAGCTTTTTGTGCATGGAGCATAAGATTTGAGGATTCAAATTTCCAGAAGATAGAAGACTGAAAATAGATACCTAGGTATTTAAAAGTCTTTATCTGCTCAGTCTGGATGCTGTTGATTGTCCAAATATGAGGAAGGTTAGTACTTGCTTAGCAAATGCAACCACTTTAGTTTTCCATGGTTAATTTCCAGTATTTCAGACTGGCAATATAATGCTAGCAGATGGAGACTTCATTGAAGCCCCATTTGGGGTACAGAAGGAATAGCAGCACTGTCAGCATATAATAATACGGAAATTGGGTTATGACCTAGGGATGGAGGATGGAATTTGGCTCTAGTGAGGTCCTGCATGATGTCATTAACATAAACATTACATAATAATTTCTTTTTTACTACCTTGGAGATTGGAATAAGTGCTCTGCTGTTCATGCATCTGACCTGCTTTATGGTATTTCCATGCAGCAGCAGCATTAGTTGGAGAAGACATTGATCGATAGAGGAGACTGCCAATTTTTGCCATAAAAAAGTCCCTCTTTTGGGGGAGATGGGTGGTGGCTAAATTTGAATAATAAATAAATAAATAAATAATCTCTTGTAAGAAATTGAATCAAATTGAAGGCAGCATAGAGGCTACCTGTTGGCAGGCTGGCATATTTTGCAGACAGGTGATACAAGGTGGTACATTGATCTGGTATTGAAAAGCCTGGTTTAAAATTGATTCCTCCATGGATAAGATTCCTTCTTCATTCATCTAGTTAGCTGGCTTATAATGGGGGTGTTTTGCATATAATCTATTAATTATGCATAGGAAGCTGGTTAGACATAATCAGTTGCGTTGGTCTTACTGCTTTTTTTAGAAGTACTATAGAGTTGCTCCATTCTTCGGGAATCTGCAGGGAATTTTCAGTATAAGTAAATGGGAGCAGTGGGGAACCAGGCAGAGGCTTTCCATCACCGGGAAAATCAGGTCCCTCCTGGGGACTTCACCACTTTTCAGTCAAGCAATTAAGCTTAATATTCCTGGCCTTGAAACCAGGGGTCAGTCAGGTAAAGAGTTAGAAAGTCTTGGGTATGTCTGAATCCCTGACTGTCCTTTGGAACTGAGCACAATAGTGGGCATCCCAGGTCTCCTGTAATTCTAAGTGGCCATTTCTGATCTGGGTCTTGTTGCCACAGTGAAGGCAAGTCATATGGCTGGAAGCATTAATCACTTTTGGTTCTGAAAATGAACCATGAACATGTGCTGTGGAGTTCAGGTTCAAGGATATGAACTGGGACTTCTTTCCCAAATCACTGCTTCTGAAACATAACTCATAATTGCAGAATCACCTCAAATAAAAGCTTTTTCTAAATCTCTTTCCTTAAAATTTTGAGTCAACTATTTTTTTTTCATACAGATCAGCTATATTTTCCCAGAACCAATGTTGTTCAATTAATGAAATATCTAAAATCAGCAGTTTGATCTATAGCTCAGCTATATTTTACTCTTCCAAAGTAAAACGCAAAACAAATCACATCAAGAAAGTTTTAAAAATTCAACGTATAAGAACTTTTTCACATAAAAATAATATACTGTAAATTAGAATGCAGAATGTGTTACTTTCGTAATAATGAAGAAGGAGGCTTTTAGTAACCTACATAATCAATAATCCAGACCTGGAGTAGAACCTGTTTGGTGTAGGGTGGTATTTCCTGTGCAACTCCCTATAGTTCTAGCATAGAGTTCCTATGCAGCTTTGGGCTGTACCTATCTCATTCACAGCTTTTTGGCTGGTGGAATCATAAGACTACCCCTTTTAGAAGTAGCTCTGTAATTATAGAGCTCTCTACTAAGAGAAGCGGATTGACTCTTTCCTTACTCTTCTTTGGACTGACAGTGTTTCTTTACAGTGTCTTGGCACACTCTGATTTTAACTGTGTTCTGCTTTTATTGTATGGGTTTTACATCTGTGTTTCTTAGCTCTACAATGTTCTGGGTGGCAGAAGTGCAATTCATATGTTTAATCAATAGCTGGGCACCTCTCCCATTAATCAGATGTTTTTCAAAAACCGGTTATGGACAGCTCCTCAGAAATATGTGGTCTTGAAGCAAAAAACAAACATTCCTGGCTCCATAATTTGCTAAATTTGTCTATTTCCCACCCATTCTAGCTAAGTTCAAATATTGTGGTCAGAAAAGAGCCTAAGGTCTAACTGCCTATAATTTAAAAAAAAAAAACAAGATGGAGAAAGAAAGAAACTTCAGATACTGAGAAGTGATTAAGTAGAATTATTTTCAAAAGAAAATCCATTCAAGTACTTTCATATCCTGTGGTCTTTTGAACATCAGTATGTGAATGTGTGACTGTTTTCCTAGTTAGAAATGTTCTTGCTAATAAAATTCTTTTTTTACTCTATTTTTATATAGGCACTTCATTCATAACAGTATTCACAGTCACAAAAAATGATGTAGCAGTGCAGCTCCCCTGAGAGTGTTGAAGAAACTATATTCTTAAGATCTTGTCTGGCTAATTAACTACAGTACTGATAGAGAAAAAAAAAGCAAAGGGTGTATGCTTAGAAGATAATACTGAAATATTCAAATGAGAAATTGCCTGGCACATCTTATGCTTTTGAGCTCCTAGCAAATATCTTGCTTCAACAAATAATGAAACACAGATGCTGGAGTCCAGTTTCCATCAACCTCATTTGATTCAAGGATGATGAGAGCTGGGAGTTCTAAACCAGAAGAAATGTAGACTACATTCAGTTTCACATTGCATTAAGTTAAACTGTTTTATTTCTCAACCTCTCTTCATTTGACCTTACCTTTCTTTTTTCTTTTTTTAGTGGCATTGGTCGAAACTGGCCCTGGGCTTCAGGTGGAAGCAGTATTTTGGCAGAATTTGGAACACTCCATTTGGAGTTCATACACTTAAGCTACTTATCTGGAAATCCGCTGTTTGCTGAAAAGGTGAGATTAGTATTTCAACAAGCCCATCAAATGCTGACCAAATATCTGGAATGTTTTTATTTAATTTAATTTTTTATTTAATTGTGGATCATCTGAACATATTAGTTTCAAAGCACAAAACTCTTGTCACTTTCAGTGAGTTGTATACTGTATATGGAAAAAGAAAGAACTTCCTTGAAATTACTTACATTGACCTTGTACTACCAACAAATGAAACTTTGAGCAAGTATTCATGTAACACTAAAACAAGATTTAGCATTAAAATGAAATCTCAGGTTCACCTGTTCCTCTCTTCTACCCATGAAGCTAAAAGAATAACTCTTTGCCTTTCCCTGGAGATCTTGTTATTCAAGCAAGAAACTGGTTTAAGCCAAATGTTGGTTAGTTAGACAAAAGGTTTAATACAATAATTTTACTTCTTTTTAAAATTAATGTTTTATTTACTTGCTTTTTTGTTTCAAATATGATTTTATATTTTCTTTTTAGCTGTCCTGAGTCTTATTTCATACTGGAAGTAGATAAATAATACTAAAATAAAATAAAGTGGGAAAAGAATTCGGGTTGGGGGGGGTTGTCTTCAGTTGGTTGGTCTGAGCATAGACAAGCCAATGTTTGCTGAGAATGAAACCAAAATCAAGAGTTCTCCTATGGGAGAGCTACATGGGAGGAAAGCATAGGAGAACAGCCAAGGATTCTCTTCGGTTCATTCCACATTTATGCATTAGATCTTTATATGCACAAGCAGCATCTTGCCTGTGCTTCCATAATGCTTGTTATGGATAATAGTCTATTCCAGTCACTGAGCCAGAGAAGATATTATAAAGCAAAAGTGTTATTGCTTTAAATATGTTTTGTATATCATCCTAGATTAAGAAATTACTTCCCCAAATTGATCTAAGCTATGTATTAGTGCAGTTATTAGCGCAGTTCAGTATTGATCTTGTTTTTACACTTCCAGCCATGGTGAATAGGTTTCCTTTAAAAAACATTCCTGATAAAGAGCCATTGCACATGTGCTTTGGGCAGATCCACTCCTGTAGAACATGTATCAGGGAAGTAGAGTTGTTAATTAGTGCCTTAAAGGAATACATACTTTTAAGCTAGAGTAATATGACAACCAATATTTAAACAATGAATTTATTTTTTAAAATATATAATATATTTGTATTTGTATTTATATGAAAACTTCTCTTTTTTGTTTTGAAATAGGTGATGAACATTCGAAAAGTATTAAATAGGTTGGATAAACCAGAAGGACTTTATCCTAATTATCTCAATCCTAACAGTGGTCAATGGGGTCAGCGTAAGTACTTCAATTTAATGTGCACAAAAGAAAAATACGTTTTCTAAGTCAGTTGAATTATGCTGTCATTCTGGGTATTTCTCCTTGAATGATTGCCCCAGAGCTTAGCATTTTGTTTTCTGAACATTTGAACGTATGTATTTATTTAATTTACATGATTTTGTGTATAGCAGAATCTTAAGTTAGGAATTTTCTTGTAGATGATTGTGGTGGAAAACTTACCCAATAAAGCAAACTGATGTAATACTTTAGCCTTTGTTCTTGGGCCTTCTGGGTGTAACAGATCAATGACTGCAACCTGCTAACTTAATAAAATAAGCAACAGTTTGGAATCCGAAAGGATTCCAAACTGTTGCTTATTTTATTAAGTTAGCAGGTTGCAGTCATTGGTCTGTTACACCCAGAAGGCCCAAGAACAAAGGCTAAAGTATTACATCAGTTTTATATAAAATATTGATCAACAACAGCTTGTGCATGCACATACCTTAGTAAAAGACCTCAGTCCAGAAAGAATTACTTTGTAACTGATAAGGATACATGGTAACAGAAAGGGAGAGATGGGTACTGTATTCTTTATGGTGTGAAAGCATTACAGAGACCTTCTTTGAAAGGCAACGTGATCGTTTTGATATACAAGTTGTACCAAGGGTCTAACTGTTATTCTAACAGGTTGTACTGTATTTTATTGTGGGAACAGGGAAATAAGGAAACACAGCAGTAGGCTTTCTTTCAAGGCGTGAACTTTGTAACCAGTTAATCAGTAACAGGCAGAGATTGCCATAGTAATAAAAAAAAGTCCTATTATATAACTTTTTTTACGAATAACATTTTAAGACATACATCAAAGGACATATACTATAGTCTTAGTATGATAATACTAGTACTATATATTATATATTACATTATTATGAGCAAATACATGATTTTGTTATTGGTTCACATAACTAATTACACTTAAGTTCTTATTAAAACTCTCTACACTAATAAATAAAACCTTTCTAAAGAAAAGTTTTCCTTTTTATTTAGTTGATTTATTTATCCAATTTATATGGCCGCTCATCTCAACAAATGACTCTGGACAGTGAACAGAGTTAAAATAAAATGAAAACAATTACAAACTTTACAAAAGTTAAAATATGCAGCAACCGAGGAACATTGACCAAGATCACTTGCATAACCAAAAAGTGGGTCTCTGCGCACACACTTGGAGCCCCAGGCCTGGGCAAAGAGCCAGGTCTTTAAGGACTTATGAAAAGCCAGCAGGGTCAGGGCCATCCTGATCTCCGGAGGGAGAATGCTCCATAAGGCAGGTGCTACAGCAGAAAAGGCAGGTCTTCTAGGCCCCGCCAACAGGCATTCCTTAGCCTACAGGACCCGAAGCATGCCCATCCTGCCTACCTGGATCAGACAGGTAGAAAGAACTGGGGAGAGATGCTCCCTCAAGTAACCCAGTCCCAAGCCATGAAGGGCTTTCAAGGTGACAGTCAGTACCTTGAATTGCACCCAGAAGCTCACTGGCAATCAGTGCAGCTCACAGAGTGGTATTGCACCCACCGAATAACTGGCGCCCTTTACTATCTGTGCTATCACATTCTGCACTAGTTTTGATGGAACATTTTGAGAAATTTTAATAAAATATCTCCAAAACATTATCACTGCAACTTATGAATACTGAACTGGGAGAGAAGAATATATTTTAATGAGTCAAAATAACATTTAAGAACATGTTATTGTTAAACCAGCAAGCTGCATCTTTGAGAGTCTCCTCTGGCTTTATTGTTTTTTTTTTCCTATCCTTTTACCTAGCCTTTTTTACTTTAGAAGTAAATTGAAAGTGATTTGTAGCATCATTGGTCAATTAGATTTGTCTCTAGCAATAATGGATATAATAACAGGACTTATTATTGATGAGTCTCTGCTTGTTCTATTTAATTTGCAGATGTCAGGATTTTCAGAGATAATTCATTAAGGAAACTGTAAAGGTCATTTATATGCTGCTATTCAGAGATCAATCCTCCCTCTCAAAAATGCACTTTTTATTTATTTATTTAAAGGAAAGCTCTTTTTCCTATATATGTATTATGGACAATCATTTAATTAATTAAATTAATGAAATGTTCTTTACAATGGAGAAACTACTTTTCATACTTCTTTTCACATAATGTTTCTTTGGTGAGGGATAGCAAAAGTAGCATTTTTAAAAACCAAATGCCAAGTCACAGGCTGATGGGCAAAGAAGCATTCTTAAAGATGAAACCTTTAATAAGAAAAAAAAAAGATTCTGTGCGGGTATGGTTTCTTAACCTTTTTTTTTTAGAGAGAAACCTGCCTGTCTTCATTTTTAATGGCCATAATTTAAAGACTTTTAATATACATTTTTCCTTCTCCCCTCTCCCCCCAAATGACATGAGTACAATTCCTCTTTTTAATTTAAAGCTATATTCAGTTTGCAAAAAAATTCAAAATCCATTTCTGAATTATACCATTTTTAGGACTCACCAGAGTAGCACAAAAGCAAGCTTTTTTGTTCTCCAGAATTCTTAACAAGTCAAAGTGTTACAAAAAGCAGGGAATGCAGGAAAGGGAGAAAGCTCCCAATTAAGCCAGAAGCTTCAGCTATGCACAAAATAGAAAATGAATGGATCCAAATGAAATAGGTTTGTTGGGGATTAAGTGTTGTTTGTTTCAAGATAGGGAGGCATTGGGCCACATATTTAAACTCTTGGTATGCCTATAGAGCATCATCCTTTGAACTAGTGTAGTTTAATGGGAAAGAGATATTAAAGAAGATATAGCTTGAATAAAGCACCATGCTGAAAGAGGGTCAGTGTGGCTTTGCTATATTATTTTGCTCTTCATTTTCTGTCTTTGGGATTGTGTGTGTATAGATTCCCTATATAAATGGGGTAAGATACCATCTCCAAGGTGTGACTGTGGGGCTGACAGGGAAACTGTTGAACACATAATACAAGAATGTAAGACTAGACCCTACAACGGGAACTTTGCTGATTTCCTGATGGCAACAGATGCTGCAAAAGACTATATCTGTAATCTTAATGTTTGCTTTTAGTTGTAATTGCCCTATGACCAATGTATATTTTCTGTATACCTTTATATATTCCCAATTTTTTAAAATATAATTGTAATATGTATGAGGTGCTACCATATGATTGATTGACTGATAAATAAATAAATGTGTGTGTGTATGGAATTACCAGAGTGCTCTTGCACTTTTTTCCCCAGATCATGTCTCCGTTGGAGGACTTGGAGATAGTTTTTATGAATATTTGCTTAAAGCATGGCTGATGTCTGATAAGACAGATGAAGAAGCCAGGCAAATGTATTATAATGCTGTTCAGGTAAACATTATACATGACTATGGGAGCAAATGTTATGGTCAGGGGGGTATTTAAAAAAATTGTTTTGACTGTATATATTCCTTTTATAAATATTTTTAAGTAACTTCACCTAAAGGTTTAGTATACCTTTCTGTGGATGTCAGTGTTATAGGGAAGCAACCTTTTAAAGAGCAAGCACATTAAAACAAGTTTATTTTTACAGTGAAAATGGGAGTTGTGGGTTGTTGGAGATGTTTTGTTTGTTTTCTGATTATGCAAAAGAAAAAGGTGTGTTCTGAAATACTGCACTAGGTTTAGTTCGTATCTTTAAATAAATCAATGAGTTGGGCTGTTGCCTCTTAAGCAATTGAATCAAATCAGTTAAAGCCAGTCTCCAAAGGAATATTGCATTGACAAAACAGTTCTGGCCAATCCACCCTTACTGTGGCAGCTACTCCATTATATGTAGTGCTTTTGATGTGTCTCATGCTTTAGAAATTTTTTATTTTTCTACCTTTAATTTTACCAAGCTGGGTCATCTCACTAACCATTCTGAACTCCAAATCATTTCTGAACAAGTTCCTTGTTCAACTAACAAGACTGAACAGTTCCTTGGAAGCCTCCACTTCAATAAAGCCCCACTTATCCCAACTCTTTCCTTTCTTTTATCTAAAACTGAAAAATCCGTAAAAGGATCTGTTTTTTCAATGTCCAAATTTACTCTGAAGCCTTTGCTTAAGGACTTTGTCATATATTTTGGGGTGGGGTGGGTAGGGTTGGCTTTGAAAGTCCAAATTTACATGACTGGGTTCACATATCACAGTATACCATGATTTTTTAGCCAAGTTTCTTGAGGGAACTATAATTGGCTGAATTCACACAGCACACTAAGCCAAAGCCAAGCAAGCCACATTATGGCTTAGTATAATGTATGACTTAGCTATTGTCTACCAAATCATCCCTGTCTAAGTACTTGTTAATACATACAAAGTCCATTCAAAGGTTTTGAGATAAAGATTCCTTTTGCCCAAGTTGTACTGGTTCTTCTTCAGCAACGTTTGCACTTCTGTATTTGCTGATCATTTTTTCCACAATTTGGCTGGAGTGGAGATAAGCTGAGCAGTCTATAACAAAATGGACATTCCCCCTACTCATTTTTAATGGTGTTGTGTTGAGTGCTTTCAAGTGTGTGAAAAATATTTAGATACCTATATTATTGTTATTATTTATTGTAAATTGATAACACTTATTTTTTTAACAATTCTAGTCCATAGAAACCCATCTAATCAGGAAATCCAGCAATGGTTTAATGTACATTGCTGAGTGGAAAGGTGGCCTGCTTGAACACAAAATGGGTCATCTTACTTGTTTTGCTGGAGGGATGTTTGTTCTGGGTGCAGATGGAGCACCAGCGGATAAAACTGGACATCACACTGAACTTGGAGCTGAAATTGCCCGTACATGTCATGAATCTTATGATCGTACAGGTAATTATAAACTGTTGAGTATTGCTGTTCTGCCTTTAAAATGTTCCTTATTCCTGTTTTTGAATTCAAGGCAATGTATTTGGCTTTTTCCCATCCAATTGATATAAATTATATAAGAAATTTTTATTACATGTAGTTCCTACCTTTACATATTGTAGAGTTAGAACAGTGCTTAGAAAGTTTTCCATCTGAAAATTTTCCATCTGAAATGTGCTTTATGCTTGTAGGGGTTGTGTTGCCTATAATAGAGATGGGGTATATAGGGCCCTACCGATTTGCTGAACTACAGTTCCCAGTAACCCCAGCTGGCATAACCAATGTTGAGAGAGCTTTAATTGGACAACATCTGGAAAGCCAAATGCTCCCCATCCCTTGCCTGTGACAATGTTCTTCTCCTTTCGCATCAACAGTCTGATGTGAAGATTTGTATTAAAAATTCTCCATGATGCTGTCTAAAAGTATTTTCTTAATATATTCAGAAACAGAGTAATACTGTGCAGTGGGGAAAGGGAGTAATTTTCTTAAAAGACTAATCCTATGCATTGAGGCTTAAGGGGAGACATTCCACTGAGCCATCTGGAATCTTGGTAGGTCAAATAGCCAGAGTAGGTAGGTAGAGGAATGTTTTTTGCCCTTCCCATTCTGATTGCTTTTCTTTTTAAATTCTCCTTCCCATGGGAGTTAGTGGGCAAGAAAATAGGTAATTGGCTAAAAATATCCAATTTGGGGGCCCATCACTAGATGTGTTAGATGATATTCTAGAGGTGACGGACTCGTCCCTGGGGGAGCTGGGGGTGTTGACGACCGACAGGAAGCTCCGGCGTGGGCTGGTCCATGAGGTCACGAGGAGTCGGAAGTGACTGAACAAATAAACAATAATATTAGATGTGTGGCAATTAGGTATAGGACCACAGAACTTTACAAAGGTGAACCTGAATCCAATTTTGTGTATCGTCACAGAGCTGTTCTCCACCAGTGGTGCAACATACCCATATCATCCTAATCTTCTCTAACCAGATTTTTAAATAACAGTAGCAAACTTGGTAATAGCTTCAACTTATTGACTACGTACACTAGTTTCACAAATATAAGGGAAAAGCTTTCAAGTTCTTTCACTCATTCTGAATTGCTAAAAAGTGTGTGAAACCTAGGTTTGCCACTGTTGAAATTAGTTCTATAGCAGATGTTAGCAATTTCACAAGCATTTCACAACAAAATAAAATAAACACATATCCACGATTGTGCGTGAACATACAGAAAGTCATGACAATAGGCATTCATGTTAGATTTCCACTCTATATATTTAAACATTTTGGTTTCTTTAATTTGGGGGTCCACAAGTGCCACCTTGGGATGTTATGAATTCCATGTTACCAGCTCCTGCCCTACAGATGTCATGTAGTTTCTTTAAAAAAAATTAAAACCAATGCAGTGGATTCCCCAGTATTTTTGTCATATTTTTATATCTGAGTTTAATTTTCCTACTGTTGTTTATTCGTTTAGTCGCTTCCGACTCTTCGTGACTTCATGGACCAGCCCACGCCAGAGCTTTCTGTCGGTTGTCGACACCCCCAGCTCCCCCAGGGACAAGTCCGTCACCTCTAGAATATCATCCATCCATCCTGCCTTTGGTCGGCCCCTCTTCCTTTTGCCTTCCACTCTCCCTAGCATCAGCATCTTCTCCAGGGTGTCCTGTCTTCTCATTATGTGGCCAAAGTATTTCAGTTTTGCCTTTAATATCATTCCCTCAAGTGAGCAGTCTGGCTTTATTTCCTGGGGGATGGACTGGTTTGATCTTCTTGCAGTCCAAGGCACTCTCAGAATTTTCCTCCAACACCACAGTTCAAAAGCATCGATCTTCCTTCTCTCAGCCTTCCTTATGGTCCAGCTCTCGCAGCCATATGTTACTACGGGGAACACCATTGCTTTAACTATGCGGGCCTTTGTTGTCAGTGTGATGTCTCTGCTCTTAACTATTTTATCGAGATTTGTCATTGCTCTTCTCCCAAGGATTAAGCGTCTTCTGATTTCCTGACTGCAGTCAGCATCTGCAGTAATCTTCGCACCTAGAAATACAAAGTCTTTCACTGCTTCTACATTTTCTCCCTCTATTTGCCAGTTATCAATCAAGCTGGTTGCCATAATCTTGGTTTTTTTGAGGTTTAGTTGCAAGCCAGCTTTTGCACTTCCTTCTTTCACCTTCATCATAAGGCTCCTCAGTTCCTCTTTGCTTTCAGCCATCAAAGTGGTATCATCTGCATATCTGAGATTGTTAATGTTTCCTCCAGCGATTTTAACTCCAGCCTTGGATTCCTCAAGCCCAGCTTGTCGCATGATGTGTTCTGCATACAAGTTGAATAGTATACAGCCCTGCCGTACTCCTTTCCCAATCTTAAACCAGTCCGTTGTTCCATGGTCTGTTCTTACTGTTGCTACTTGGTCGTTATACAGATTTTTCAGGAGGCATACAAGGTGACTTGGTGTCCCCATACCACTAAGAACTTGCCACAATTTGTTATGGTCCACACAGTCAAAGGCTTTAGAATAGTCAATAAAACAGAAATAGATGTTTTTCTGAAACTCCCTGGCTTTTTCCATTATCCAGCAGATATTGGCAATTTGGTCTCTAGTTCCTCTGCCTTTTCTAAAGCCAGCTTGTACACCTGGCAATTCTCGCTCCATGAACTGCTGAAGTCTACCTTGAAGGATCTTGAGCATTACCTTACTGGCATGTGAAATGAGTCCCATTGTTCGATAGTTTGAACATTCTTTAGTGTTTCCCTTTTTTGGTATGGGGATATAAGTTGATTTTTTCCAATCTGATGGCCATTCTTGTGTTTTCCAAATTTGCTGGCATTACCTTGACAGCATCATCTTGTAAGATTTTGAACAGTTCAGCTGGGATGCCATCATCTCCTGCTGCCTTCTTATTAGCAATGCTTCTTAAGGCCCACTCAACCTCACTCTTCAGGATGTCTGGCTCTAGCTCACTGACCACACCGTCAAAGCTATCCCCGATATTGTTATCCTTCCTATACAGGTCTTCTGTATATTCTTGCCAGCTTTTCTTGATCTCTTCTTCTTCTGTTAGGTCCTTGCCATCTTTGTTTTTGATCATACCCATTTTGGCCTCTTCAGCTTCTTCAGCATTTGTGGTTGGGGCGTATATTTGGATCACTGTGATGTTAGATGGCTTGCCCTGAAGTCGAATTGAGATCATTCTGTCATTTTTTGGATTGTATCCAAGCACTGCTTTAGCCACTTTACTATTAATTATGAAGGCTACTCCATTTCTTCTGTGGCTCTCTTGTCCACAGTAGTAGATCTGGTGGTCATTTGATGTGAAGTGGCCCATTCCAGTCCATTTCAGTTCACTGACGCCCAAAATGTCTATCTTTAATCTTGACATCTCACCAATAACCACGTCCAATTTGCCCTGGCTCATAGATCTTACATTCCAGGTTCCAATGGTGTGTTGATCCTTAGAACATCGGATTCGCCGTTCACCACCAGCACCGTCGGCTGCTAGCCGTCCTTTCGGCTTTGAGCTAGCTGCGTCATCACGTCTGGGGCTAGTTGAACTCATCCTCTGTTCCTCCCCAGTAGCATTTTGACCATCTTCCGACCTGGGGGTCTCATCTTCCGATGGTATATCGACATATCTCTGGTTGTACTGATCCATTTAGTTTTCATGGCAAGAATACTGGGGTGGGTTGCCATTACCTTCCCCAGGGATCGCATTTAGTCTGACCTCTCTGTCATGACCTTCCCATCTTGGGTGGCCCTTCACGGTTTAGCTCATGGCATCATTGAGGTGCTCAAGCTCCAGCACCACGACAAGGTAACGATCCTTTGCTGAAGAATTTTCCTATAGTTTAGTTTTAATAGTTGTATAAATCTTAAAAGAAATTGATCCAACAAGAAATATGTGTTTTGAACACAATACAACAGTGTTTAGCAACATATCATGGCTTTAGACACCATCACACAATTTTGTATAGTGGCCCAGCTAATTCTCCCAGAAACATTTTAGTAGGATAAGGCCCTACTCATTAGAAAAAGTAGTTTAGGATTGCTCCAACCATTGTTTTTCTTATATTTGGACATTTCTCAGCTATTGATGCCCAGAGCACAAATTATTGGAATTTATACAGCAAGGGTGGGCAAACTTGCCACCCCTGGAGCTTCCTCTGATCAACATTCATAAAAATTTGTTCTGTCACATTCCTACCATGTTGAGGCAGGAAACCCATTAAAGCTACTGTATAATGTAAGACTTAACAGAATTTTTCCCCTTCAAACTAAGTAGAACCCACTTTTCATCATTGTTCTGCCTGCTGTGGCCCTTCGGATTCCAAAACTATTGAGTGGCTAACAAAAGGTTACCAATCCCTTTGTACAGCAGAACAATCCTGTATTTTGGAGTTCAGAATTATAAGATGTAGCACAGTAATAAGGTAGTTCATATATATTAAAACCATTGTTCTTTATTAAAATTTTTGAAAGGGCTTCATGCCAATGCTGATTAAGCTGAATACTTTAATATTGTGTCTAGGCATGAAATTGGGGCCAGAAGCTTTTAGATTTGATGGTGGAGTTGAGGCGATTGCTACCAGACAGAATGAAAAATACTACATCTTACGACCTGAAGTTATAGAAACCTATATGTATATGTGGCGATTCACTCATGACCCCAAGTACCGGCAGTGGGGTTGGGAAGCTGTAGAGGTAACACATTTAAGTTACTTCTTTGAAGTATCATATAACTTATATTTGTCATTTTAAAGAATCATTTGAATTTAGTGCTAGCAACAATACATTGTTTAAATAGATCAGAACTATAATTGTATTTGCCCAATAATTCCTTCAGACATAGGCTCCGTTTTGTCTCATGCAGATAAAAGTCATTTGAGAGATTTCAACCATTTCCAACTTTTTTTTATATCTACTCTTTAAGAAAAAGAAAATGGTACACTTACTTAATTTATTATACTTAAAGCATAACTGGCCACAGTTAATAACATTTTCATTTTTTTATTCAATTGGTCTGTTTTTATCTTTGAAATCCAATAATCAATTTGCTCATCCCAATCCCAGTTAGGGTTGTTCTCATTATTATCTTAATTATTTATATTTGTATTTTCACTGAGATCAACGTTACAGGCTTGTTCTACCAAAATGTATACTTGGTCAACTGTGCATCAAAATTGCAGTAAAATTAACAACTTAAAAGGATAAAACAGATATAAAAACAAATGTTTACCATGACATCTAAATAATGCAATATAAAAATATGCATAAATTAATATCTATAGGGCAAAATGTACTTGATGGAAACAATATGGGTAAACTCCACAGCATAGTCCCTGTTTACTCATACAAGACAATTCCTAATGTTGCAGTAAAAATAATGGGAGTTATAGTAAGATTCTTAGTTCTTCTACAACATGATTGAGGTTTTTTATACTGAATATGCTACTTTTCTGATCATTGCTTTAAATTTAAAATTATGAACCAGTATTGTAGCACAAATTACCCTACGGTGTTTTGCACTGAAAGATATGAAAGATATTTATAAAATACCATCAACTATTCTTCTTTTTGAAATCCAGGCATTGGAAAAATACTGCAGAGTAGATGGTGGCTATTCTGGACTTAGAGATGTTTACAGCAACCGTAAAAGCCATGATGATGTGCAACAGAGTTTCTTCCTTTCAGAAACACTCAAGTAAGCAATTGAACAGATTTTTAAATGAAAGAGCTGGGAATTAATCATCTTTGTCTGGGTTAGAGCAGTAAGTAGCTGAAACTAAGCCTGTGCGAAGCAAACAGATTTGCTTTAATGAAATAATGTAGGTTGAAGAGGCAACCTGATTTGCTTCAAAGAAGCAAAGAGGTCAGCTGAATCTTCTTGATGAAACATGTAGGATCACTTTGCAACCAGTGCTGTGGGAGAAGGCTTCTCCCAGTCTTCTTTCCTAGCACTAGCTGAACTGCTTCTGGGCTGGGTGGCTTTGGATTGCCTGCAGTGTTTGCTGAAGCTACCCAGCCTAGAAGACCTTTGACGTTTGAACTGAAGCACCTGTTTAAAGCTTTGCATAGCTGAATCTGAAAATATCTCCAGAAACAAAGGGGAACACTGAAGTGTTGGAGATGGGGATTGGGGGAGCAGGAGAAATAGATAATCAAATCCTTGACCAAGAGAAACAAGCAGGACAGCAGGTTATTCCTGTGGTCCTGGAAGCAAGGAAGTTTCTTAAGTGGTATCACCTATGTCTCATCAAAGCAGATGTTAAATGTTGGTCTAGTAGAGAAGAAATTAGATCTGCCTTTTCAGTCATGAACCTTTTAGTTACTTTGAACAAGCTTCTCTTTCTTGAATTTCAGTCCTGTCTCCTAAAACAAGGGGAAAATACAAAGTTACTGAGAACATATGTTACTGGACAGATTCAATGTGCTATATAAGAATGATTTGTGGAGTGTGGCAGAAGACAAGTAACCAGATTGTTTTAAGTAGAAGGGCTGATTTTTAAAAAACAGTATAGGAGAGTGGTAGTAATTATAATTAAAATACAAACAATTGCCTGTCTCTTTTCCAATGGAAGTCTGGATACTTGTCAGTGAAAGACTAAGCAAATACTTAATGTAATAAATTCTCAATATAAATAAAATGATTATGTTACAATTACTATGTATTTCTAGTTGTATAGCGTATTAATACTGCATTTTTGTTGTTCTTTACTAGGTATTTATACTTACTATTCTCTGAAGATGATATTCTTCCATTTGAACATTGGGTCTTTAATACGGAGGCACACCCTCTCCCAGTTATCAAAAGAGAAAAAGAGAAAAAAGAAAGCGAATAAAACTACTTTGAATTTTATTTGGGTACATTATATGGCTGTTAATGTTCTAGCTGTCATTTTTGAGTTTTAAACCAGGTTTTGTTTCTTGTTTTGTTTCTTTTTTCGTTTGTTTGTTTGTTTCTTGCAGTCTGCTCTCAACCTGGCAATCTTTATCAAGGGACCTAATGTCATTAATTTTAATTATTAATATTTATGTTTTCCCAGGAAGTAACATGTCATCTCTAGATTTTGTTGACCATAGTGTGTATTTGGTCAAACAGAATACAGAATTCAGCAAGTTACTTACTTTTTGCTTTATGTTTAGACTGCAAAATTGTTTTCTCCTCTGTGAGGAGATGTCTGCTTTAAGCTGTAATACTTTGCTGTGTTGCAAAAAGCCATAAAGAATTAAGTACGAAGAGCTTTTTTCTTTTTTAAATCAGTTCCAGTGGGATTTGTCTGATCAATGGAGACAAATCTAGCTGTGACAGCCTCTTCTTATGCGGGTCTATCATTAATTGGTAATTGGAATACTTAGAAAGATGTAATATTCATATAAACCAGATATAGTTTTATCTTATCTGTATATACCATTACATTGAACTGTGGCTTGTCTTGGAAGCCTGAATTATGAAATTTTTTCACATATAATTTTAGAACATATTTGCATATCAAGCCTAACCATAGATAACTTTGGTGCCCATCCTTTTCTTTCTTTTTCTTTCTTTCTTTCTTTCTTTCTTTCTTTCTTTCTTTCTTTCTTTCTTTCTTTCGTCTCTGAATTTGTTTCATAAGCAACCATGAAATTGAGTTGGCTTCTGGACATACAGTAGGTTTACAGATACCCTTTGAGACACAGTTCTCACAGGCTGTCTTGGTGAAAATGGAGCTTCAGCAGTATTTTCACCAGAAAGAAAAATCTATTTCCTGTAAAACCTTAGTTGTTATGCAAGACAAATTAACCTAATATGTGATATCCTTTTTGTGCTTTGAAATTTATCCTATTTAGAGATTGGTTAGTCCAGTTCTGTAAGTCTGTTATTGCTGTTCCCAACATTCCATTAGCATTATCTTCCATTTAATGGATATGGGGCACAATGATGTGGAAAGAGGAGGATAATATACCTCAAAGGTACCATGTTTTAGAAGTTCACATTGTGGCTCTAATTCTCTTTTGAAAGAATTGACCACAGTACTTTAATGCTTTGCTGCAGGGGGTGGGGGGACCTAAACTGTTCCCTTATTTATCAAAGTGATAATGTTGACGATCTTTTTGAGTTTTGTTATGAAATGGTTCTTTTTCCTGTTTACATTTGGGATGCTTCTGTAAATAGGATAGTTTTAATGATTGACATTAAACATGACAAGTTGCGGTGAATTTTATATGATTTGTCATGTTTAGCAGCCTTCATGTAAGAAAGCAGAATTTTGTTGAAAAGAAAGCTGGGGAGGAATGACCAACAGAAGGGAACTTGTTATGGTAGCGTTGCTTCTTTATGTAGCTTTTAAAACTGAATTTTGGCTATCCTCTAGTCCTAAAAGTTTCATTGCAGTCCTAAAAATTGTATTGACCATACAGTGACACATCAGCCTACATGGACACCCAGATAGGTTAACATTGTTACTGCAAACATGTTTATGCCATCAAATTTAACCATCAAAGTTTTGAGCCAAGACAACTACTTGCAAAATTGCATAAACTCACTCCCTGATCCACAGACAACCTGAACATACATAGTGTGTGCCAGTATTTGTACTGATGTGAGGTTTTGCAAAACTTGCTACACCTCAGTATAATGGTTTTCTCTGCACTATGGCTTAGTCATGCTACAGTGCTGCTGCAACATCACAAGTACTTGTGAACACCTTAGATGATCATATTGTGCTGGGTTCTAGGTTTGGCCATAATGCTATCTGTGATCTGGCAATCTGAATAGGGAGAGCCACAAGCAATAATTCCCCTTCTTGCCCCCCCCCAACCTCCCAATTTTACCTGAATCCTTTTCTGTCTCTCTCTCTGCCAGCTTGCATACTAAGCTTCACACACCCTCCAAATCTTAAAAACTATTGAGAATCAAACATGGCAGCTGAAGAATCATTGAGAGAAGTTATTGGAGGAACGAGGCTGACATTCATGCATATTTGGAACAGGACTGTTACAGCTGGCAAATTATTATGAATCTTTTTGTACAAATGATGTCATTTCTTGTTTATGTGGAATACTACTAACATGCATACAATTACTAGTATCAATCAGATTGAAAACTGCTTTTCATTTGTGGAGCTCTTGTGTTTTGTGTTTGCTTCTTTACACACTGAAGTACCTTTACATTCAGTTTTTCAGATGCTGATTTACAGAAAGGCAAATACTTTTTCTAATGTGGAACATTGGGGCAAATTAATTTCTGCTTTATTTCTAGATTTTAATGCTTGTAGGTGTGACCTGGAAAAAACATGTAAGAATTATATCACAAATAATTCATAGCCACAGTTGCTTTTCTTGCCACAATAAATATCTGGAATAAATAATGAGGTTTCTTTTTAGTTACAGCAAGTGTTACAATCCAGATATAACATAAAATTAATTACCAAATAAAATTAACCTCTTTTATTAGCAAAGAAAGATAGCTTCTGTAGCTGCTCAGCATGTTAACTAATAAGACATATCTGCAGTATATAATTACATAGAGTGAGCAGAATCAAAATATATACTGCTATACAGGGTTTTTTATTATTATTCACACTGATACAAATCTACTGGTATTGATTGGCCAAGATATTTTTAAAGTCAGTGCACTTTCTGAAAACAAGTAGGGCAGCAATCATTTGTGTAGCTAATGTGCAATATTATTGGTTCAGAGCCATCACATTTTAAAAAATTTATGTAACAGTTTTCATGTAAAATGTACAGTTTATTTCCATTTCTTAATCTTTATTGTTCTAACTGAAGTGCCATTTTTACTTTCTTTGGGAGCCAACCACTGATGGTAAAAGTCTGTTATGGCCTCTAACCTTGAAATCCTTTTCACAAAACACACTGTAAGCTATTATTCCACCTCATGACGCTGTGCACTGCCATGACTTGCCTTGCATCATCCAACAGATGATAATTAAATTCTTAGTCCTGTTCAAGACCCTTTGAAGACCACTTTTTGTTAAACATTTTAATCTTGTAAGAATAAACTGATAAAACTAAAAGCTGATTACCTGGTATGGCTCTCCATCTCTGACACAATACTTCGTATCCAAGACTCCACTGTCTTGTAGGACCATCGGTAGTCCTTTATAGTACCAGCCCACTGCTTCTCTGTCTTCCACATATATCCTGAACATATCATAAATCAGTTCCTCAATGGTATGTTTACACGAAGGTATTTGGAATAGCAAATAAATTTGTCACCATTTTTAAGGCTATAATCCAAGGGTTAGTGGGGTTTGTAGGGGGGTTGGTGCTTTTTTTTTTTGATTAACATAAGTGCTCCAAGTCCATACATAATTGGACTTAAGTATCCTTCACAGTTGTGCTCTGTTAGGCATCCAGCAATCCAGTTCCAATACTACGCCAGCTTGCTCCCCAAAATGCACCAATTAAAAAAAAATACAAGGGAATTATTTCACTTGTTCTTTCTAATCATTGTTTAATTTGTGAAGCAGGTATTGCCTCATGCATGGCTTTTGCCCCATTCCCCCCCCCCCACTTTTGCTGCCAGTCCTCCAGTATGTACTGCATCAAGATGCCATTTGGGGTAAATTGGACTCTGACCTGCTCACATGTAACCTTAAGGTGCAACAGACTGATTTCGAGCTACCATATTGTGTGAACCTAGCCATTGTGGTTTATTCAGTAAATCATGAGCCAGTGAATCATGGCTTAATTTAATGTTTGTGAAGTCATTAATGTTTTCCTGTGGCCATCTTTGTCTGCTTCTATAAGTCAAATGAAAAATGAACATATAAAAATAGCGGGAATTATTCCCCACCCTCTTTTCCATCCTTTACAGGCAATTAATTGTGCATAATCTCCTTAAAAACATTGACTCAAGTGTTTTTATCAATTTCATATTTCTTTTTATGGAGAGTTGTAATTTTCTCATGGGTATTATTATTTAAAACAGCACAAAGTTTCTATAGTTCTATAACTTAGAGGTAATCAGGTTGTATGTACAAGCTGCACTAATGTATCTTTTTGTAAAGTGATGTAAGTAGACAAGAAGATTGTATATCCCTTAGAATTGCGAAGTATAAAAGAAACATGTTTTATATCTTCAAAACGGCAATGTTGAGTTTTACAGAAAACTGCCAAAGTATAAAGCTTCAGATTGATTGCCATTTTAAAAGTTATTGCTGAAATATTATTTACAATGGCGTGAATAGCTTCAGATTATCTTTTTTAGAATTTACTAGCAATGTCACACAAGCAACTTCGGGACTCCCTTTTATCCCTCCAGAGATGACTGAATTAACGCTGACCTCTGTGTATGTAGTTTAAAACTAAAGTAACTCTATTTTTTTTAAGTCTTTTCCAGATTAGATAGCATCTAAATCTCCATTGCTATTTAGCATATCACAATGTAGTTGTTCAAATACTTAATATACAAAACCCTGGAAACTTGATTTAAGTACCATGTGTGTTGTATGACAGCTTTATAATCCCGAATGACATTTTGTTGGTAAGGTGAACTGACCATGCAGTCATTTTGTTTCAATGTTTGTTTGTGCATATTCCACTTAGTCTTTTTCCACCTTTATAGAAATATCTGGTTACAACAGATCAAAATGCTTAATTTTTACGAACTATATTTGTAAAAAAAAATCTATTGTGAATAAAGTCTTTTAATAAGTCCTTTCACTTGGCAGAGTATGTTCATGTATGTATGGTTATTGAAGAGGTACAAGTAGTAAACCTGCAATAAATGAAGACCTGGGTTGACTGCATGGAAGATTATGAAGCAAAACTAGGTTTGTGGTTGGTTATTTCACAAGAACACACTAAAAAAATGAACATACAAAACTTCCTCCAGAGTTAGACATGAACCGAGTTAATTCACAATATACAGCCATCAGTGTTTCAACAAATATTGTAAGTAAATAACTTTAATTTACTGCATCTCTTCAGAATCTAAGTTTTCCTCAGTTACCTGAATTTTTTAATTACAAATTTTACATCCAGAATATGTATTGTTGAACTACTTAATCACTCTATGCTAGAAATTACATTGCCTGTGATGACAGGGGTCATTAACATTAGAATTTTGTGAATAAGTTATGGGTATGTTCACAAAATGGCAGCCATAATGGAAATGGCAAATTACAAAACACGCATTTACCAGGCGGTACACTCATGACATTCACATCTAGCTATCCAAGCACTTCAATCCCGCCCCCCTTTTTTTCTAGGTGGATGGGAATCTTTCCAAACAAAACATTGGTGCAGCATTTGCTTTTTAAACTTTTCTAATACCTCTAGGACAGCATCCACAGCAAACTATGCTGACACCAAAATACCATGCACGCTATGTACTTGCATGGTTCAAGTACATAAGTCATAGAATTGGCATGATAAACAGTGGCATGTAGGTATCATCCCCTTCCCTCAGTGGATGTCCTTGCTCTGGGGTCATACTATTAATGTAGTATGGTGCTTGACAAAGCTGCTGTGCTTTTCAGCTTACTAGCTTTGTGGGGGGGGGGGGTTATTTAAAATATTTTAGCATGTGTAATCAAGAGGGGCAAGGAGCCAGAGGTCTCCTGAATATAGATACCATACAACAGGTCCATATGGATTGTTCAGTACAGTGACAATCCAGCATTCTGTTTCCAACAATTGTATATTTATTTGCTGATATTTTGTTGTTTGAATATTTGTGGTGGTTCCCTGGGATTTACTGTGGAAATGAAGGGGACCTTGAGAAATTTCCCTGAAAAGAATCTAATGGCTTTATTTTGTGAAAAATTCTGAAGCTCAAGAAAGGACTGATAGTAATACAAATACTAACACAATCTATACTATATATAATTTTAGGAAGAGTACTACCACATTAATTTTACTTAGAATTACTTGCATAACCCATGCCCAGTACCAGCCCTACCATTAAATATACTAAAGCAGTTACCTTGAGCAGCATCAAACTACCGGAAGAGTGAGCTGTGTCAAACGTAACTTGCCTTCTCTCCTCTTCAAACTAGGCCTCTGCTTTCAGGAGAGGTGGAGAATTCAGTTCCTTCATCAGTAGAGAAGCAAAATTAACAGCCAGTCCTGTTGGGTTTTGTATATTGAATAAGAAAGGAAGCTAACTTGTTCACCTCAGGTAGGAAAAGGAGATAAGTCTGCTGATGCAATGAATTTGCAAGTTAGAAATACACCTAATTCTCACATTCTTGAAGATGAGAAAGGCTCTTAAATATTGCTACCTCTCCCTGATAATCAGAGTGTAGAAACACTAATTGTCCATTAAATATAGAAACCTTAACTAACCTCTCCCAGTTGTCATGATATTCAAAACTGGATGATCAGTATTACCACCAGCAAGTCCTGTGCAGAAAAATTTATTGCCTAAGATTTTGACTAAGGTTATTCAGAGATCACAGTACGGATTTTTGGTAAGGAAGGGACCATGTTGGTCTATCCTTACAGGTGGTATACCATGGGGGAGGGGAGAAGGCTTAGAAATAGCCTATCTAAGTAGATAAAAATCAATCACTGAAAGTGTTATCTCTTTATTATAAATGACAAATACAATACTTCATCAAAATCCTTGGGAAAAGTGGAGTTTTTTTCTAGCTTGATGGGACCCTGGTTCTTTAATGTAGTGGTTGGTGGAACTTAAGACAAGAAAGGTTGTGAACTGCCAACATATAGCAACATTCACAAACTTCCCATTCCTCTTGCAGATGGGTTAATAAAAGTCAGAAATGTGCAACTTCTCCCACATTGATGGTTAACTTGGCCCGTGGCACACAGGGAAGCTGTAAGTAGAGCCAGGAAAAAAAATCAAAACTAAATCTTGTCATTTCATTTACATTAATTGAAATTGAAATTAAATACAGTTAATTTGACTAATTATACATTTTTAATAATTTCCCTCTGCTATTCCATTAAAAATTATAATTTGGGTGTAGGGGCAACATGTAGCATTTTGCATCTGTGTTAAATGATGGCAACTAACAGATCTACCTTCCCAAAGAAGCTGAAAAAAGAAACAGTGATCATTACCTTAATTAGTAGTAATGTGAAACAATTAAGATCTGCCTGTTTGATAAATGCAAGCAACACTCAAAAATTCCAGCCAAGACAACTGCTCTCCCAAATCACCTAGTAAAGTTATGAGCTAGGTTGCTGATTAACATAACTCATTCAACTTTTTCTCTGACCCATAAAATCATTACAAATACGAGACTGCGATATACAAGCCTGATAGCTATTTCAAGCAGGCTTGCTTCATTAGAGAACTGCTTATTAGATTCAAGAGCAGTGAGTTTGGAGAACTTCAAATAAGAAGAGCCCTCTACAAACTGTGATGCAGATACAAATCTTCAGCACTTCCTCAGGACCCATGGAATTGGTTGGATGTATCTCTTCAATATAACGGGACGCAGTGGCGCTGCGGGTTAAACCGCTGAGCTGTCGATCGGAAGGTCGGCGGTTCGAAACCGCGCGGCGGGGTGAGCTCCCGTTGCTCGTCCCAGCTCCTGCACACCAAGCAGTTCGAAAACATGCAAATGTGAGTAGATTAATTGGTACCGCTTCGGCGGGAAGGTAACGGCGTTCCGTGAGTCGTGCTGGCCACATGACTCGGAAGTGTCTATGACAACGCCGGCTCCAAGGCTTTGAAACGGAGATGAGCACCGCCCCCTAGAGTCGGACACGACTGGACTTTACGTCAAGGGAAACCTTTACCTTTACCTATCTCTTTAATATAGACGGAAATAGATTCCCACCCAAAGCACCAATAATTTTAAACAGAACTCTTTTTATGCTATCATAAACTTCATTTCCAGATCTTTTTAAAAACATAGATGCATAATATGTAATACCTTGGAGGCTGTAGCTCTAGGCACACCTAGTGAACCCCTAGCAAGGCATGGTTCCCATATACCTTTTCCCTTTTGTGTGCTGATTTCTAGGATTCGCATTAACTGTAGCTTAGACTGTGTGACATTAAAATAGTGGTTATGGCTGGGTTGAAATCCTCACCCATGAAACTCTTCAGATGAGCTTGGTCCAGTCACAATTTTTCATTTTATTCCAGCTCTCACAGATGATAAAGAGATGGAAGAACTGCTCTGAAAACATTTGTGGTAAATAGTAGGGTTTTTTTTTAATGCTGAAATAAAATATGCAGCTGCTCAGATGACTGCATCAATCCCGCTTTCATCAGTGATTTTGTATATTAAAATCCTTTTACCTGTCATTTTCTGTGTTAAATCCCACTCTTTGAAAGTCTTAACCTTTAGACAACTGTTACTGATTTCTAAAAACAACTACATTCAGATTAATTTATTCCTGCCTTCACATCACTGAGCACTCAAATGCTTAAGTTCTCCCAAGGGAATGTCGACTTGGCAAACTTTGATTTTACATTTCCTGGCCTAAAATGAATTGAAGAAACTATAAAGAATGAGGTCCCTTTCAGCTATTGCCCAGAAAGGCTGAATTTCATCAAGAATTTGGAACAAACTACAGGATAGAGTCAACATTCCCAAAACACGGTGCTCAGGGGGGCAGTGAGGAAACAGAACAAAGCTCTGTTTGGTATTCTTTAATTTCTCTCCCACCAGCTGGTCCTCAAGGTTGTTTTTATATTTTTGTATACGGAATCAACAAAGGTGTCAAGAGGACAGATGCTGACAGGACAGGAGGGAAGAATGGGGCTTTACAAGAATAATGGAATTAATTGGAAAATGTAAATGGAACAAATAGAGGAACAGATGGGACGGGACTTGGAGCTCCTTTTTAGGTTATATCCCCAAACATTTAGTTTCGAATGCCATGTTGTTTATATAACACAAAATTTATATACCAAGAAATGCTGCAGTTAGAGAAGATACACAGATGTGTACAGTGAGAGGACTTACATTATTAAGGATAGACACCCCCCCCTCCTTTTTTATGGAAATTCAGTTTAATCTTAAGAAATAATGCTTTCTAATTCAATCAGTCTAAATTATAACCAAAGAGAGGTTAATATCCTGTTTCTAGAACAAAATTAACTAGGTCAATGGAGGAGAAGATGGGAACACAAAAAGGTCAATTGATCCAATAAATTTACCCTCAGGAGATTAGATCTAGTGATAAACAGACCAAGTCATGACTGGGGTTAAACTACAACCCATCAGCCATGGGGGTTTACTAACTAATACCTGTCCTGTGGCCATGCAGCTGTGTGTGAGAAAATGAACCCTGGTGAATAAGAAGTGGGTAAGATTCCTCCCCAAAAGGCACTCTACTGGGGCACAGATTCCAACTGCACAACCACTGGTGGGGAGGGAGGGGTAGTTGTTTCGGCAGAAAAAAAAAAGGAATAGTAAAGTGACGGCTTCCCAGCGACTCCACAGCAGCTGGGAGGACTAAAACAGGAGCTGGTGAAGCGGGTGGGAGCAGCAGACCTAGAGCTCCACAATGTTTACTCTTCACCAGCCTCTTTTCTTATTTATTGTTTTAAATAGTTTTAAATTTTAGCTGATTTTATCTTACTGGCAAGCCTCTGTGAGCTTGAGGTGAGATACTTTACTTTTTTTATACCCTGCTGGCTGGCTCAAAACCAAAAGCGGGAGAGGGATTAAAACAGTTACAGCCCAGACCCTGTCATCCCTGGTTGTGTGCTTCCACACTTCACAAAGGTGAACCTCTGACCAGAAGAGGAGATTTTTGGATTGTTCATTTGTGAGAACAGAGTTTAAGAGTTCTGGAAGAAGAATGCAAGGCGATGTTGATGCTGTGCTTCATATCAACACAATGGAATATTGTTTATAGATTCTCCTACATACGGTCAGCCAGCTGGTTCTATACACTAAGCAATTATTTTTATGATGGAGAAAATGGACGTATCTTCTCCACCCTGATCCAGATAAACCAACTCAGTTCTGGCAACAACATAGTCAGAATTTTTTTTAACCCTTTTTATTTCTGCTGATCTTAAGTTTGCTGCAGTTATGGGTGGAAGAAATGCCCATGAAGATCAGGCCCCTGGGCACAGCTAAATCAATTTTCTTTCCTTTTCCAGCTATCTTCTGATATATGAAGTAGCACACCACTTTGTTTTATACTCACTCATTTCAGTCAGGTAAAATATTATATCATTTTAATATACCAAGGTATAAATGAGCATTTTCCCCAAATAAACAGGTTTTTGGTTTTTTGAAAACATAATTAGAAAGTAATGAGTTTATTGAGGAAATAAGAAACTTTGGGTAGCAACATAGGAAGAAGGCCAGATATCAAACCCAATCATTGTCTAATATCAGTTTGTCCATGTTAGTTTATTAAGCTGAGATAAGATTGATTGTCCCTTATACGGGGCCAATATCATGCTCAATCCTTGATATTTTTAATACCACTGGGTGTTGCATAAGGGTGCTAGTTCTCCAAAGGAAGCAGTATATGGTGTAAAGTAGTGCTACCAAATCTGAGCTGCAAACATCTGGATGACTACTAGCTGCCAGCAAAAAGATACAACATTTCTTAGAGATTTTTATAGCCCAGATCTGGTAGCCTTAGTGCAAGGAAAAAAATTGACCTGGATACCTGGTCTGGAATATTAGTCCAAAAGAGAGAGCTATAATAATAGGCAGTTGAGCAACTTGTGCAGGGATCTAAGCTTTTCTCCATGTGCTAAGTTATTAATAATTTGGCTATTTTATTGCTTCAGTTTCTCAGCTGTCAGTGTGATATTTCTCTTCAGACCCAGAAGTCAATGGGGCTAAGCAGTCTTCACACACGGGTGAACAAAATCCCATGCCTAAACTTAATGCTTTTCATGCAGTGAAGTTTCATTTTTAAAAGACCAGCCATTCCTATAGATAGACCATTCACCAAAATAAAACTGCTATTCTCCTTTTAGAGGAACAGATGTATTACTGTTAACCAGAAATGAACAGCAGAATTTTCAGTGAAGCAGACTTTCCAACAATTGTAGGAAAATATTGATCCAATCTAGTTTCCAAGAATAGACCAAAACCTGAAATAACCATTCAGTTTTTGTTTTGAATACCAAAAAGAATCCAAATAGTTAAGCTTATTTGGGGTAGTAGTAGTCATATTCATCACTGTAGCTATAGTAGTAGATTTTCCTCCAAAACTTGAAGGATTAAGAAAACAGTCCTTCTTTTAACTGATCTGACTTAGCCTTAATGAAGTTCTGCAAGATTTTCTTTTATTTGGTTATAAACAGTTATCTCGAGAAACATCTGACTTAGCTTACAGTAGTAACAACAGATCCCTGAGGCTAGCCCACTTGGTTAAAAAAGCAGCAGTGTTCTACAAATAACCAACAGATTAAGAAATGCTTTGCATATGTCTTGATTCATGTTAAAGACCAGCATGTTGGAAGGACACTGAAAAGAATGGAGGCATGCGACATATTTTACAGTCTATAAACCCGGAAGGATCAGATTAACCCGATAGGTGCTAAAAACAAGCCATGACAGGGGCCTTGGCTAACACAAGTCAGATATAGTTGTTGGAAAAGGCCCTATAAGATGCAAATGGGAGTTAATTCACGCAGCTGCACACACAAGGGGGTGGACAGACACTGCCTGCAGATCAGTGTCTCTCCCCTTATTGCAGCCCCTTTTTTTCTGAGGGAGAAGAGCAAGGCAAAGTCTTTTGCACAGGAGCAGAAGCCTGATCGCATAACAGTGGATGTAGCCTACAAGATTCCCCACCCAACCAGCCTAATCAATATAGGTAAGCAAGCAAGCAGGCACATACTGATGCCACTGTCAGTTGTATTGTGTGGTTCAAGCTTCAATTGGGGCATACATATAGTCTCAAGAAATATGTAAATGAAATGGTACGAGGTTCTTGAGTTATTGGGCTGGGCATAATTAAGCATTTGATAAAAACACTGCAATAAGAAACAAAGTAATTTCTTACCCATCTACCATTTCAAGTGGTAGATTTATCTTTTCAAGGGAACAGGTGTCAATGAAGGTAGTTGGCCAATTCAGATATTTGGCCAGAATTACTGGGATGACTCACTCTGTGTATCATCAGTTCTCAAGCTGTAGGTCACAATGCTCTGGAGGGACATGAGCAAATTTGAAGGGGGTTGCACTCCCTCCTACTCTGCCTGGACACAGGTGACCTTAACTGAGCTGATGGCACCAAAGGCCATGTGAGGGATCCAGGCACCAGGACTAGTGGTTTTTGTGTTCACCATTAACAGCACATGCAGCCAACTCAGCCTAGTGTAAAGAGTCACTCAAGGCACCAGCCAGGATCATGTCACTCTTGCCTTGTGTCATCTTCCCCACTCTTTCAAGGGTGGCTCTTCCAAGGCTCCTTCTTGGAGTCACCACAGTGGATCCTGGTGCTGAGCCTGCATGCTGATTCCAGGCAGCTTGAGCACACTTGGCATCCCATCACGAGGCATCCTCCTCCTGCAAGAAATAGAAGAAGGTGTCATGGCACCATAAAGTTTGAGCACTTCTGCTTTTCATTATAGTTGGCGGCGATGTGATCGTCGAAATTAAACCAGAAAAATACCTGGCGTTTCCTCCATTGAGAAAAATAAATAAAAATTGATGAGAATAAGGGACATTTTTATTCAGTTTGCATTTTTACTGTCACTTACCCAATTTGGCAGTTTTGTACCAAGCAAAACTGTGAAACAATACACAGTTATCTTTGAAACACGCACTTCTCCAAATACAGTTATGCTGTTTTCCAATAAATTGCACACAACAACTTTTATGGTGATGAAGGTGGTATTATATTGGGGGAAATTGCTGGCAACTTAGGAAAAGTATGTACAAAAAGATGAGCAGGTATACACATTTTTACATAGATTTACCTCCACACACCCACACACACTGCACACTAATATGGAAATTGGGTAAGTCAAACTGAAGATCAGACAAATGAAAAACAGCAATAGATAAATTTCCCTTCTGAATCATGGCTCCATCACTTGAAAAGGAAAAAATAAATAAAGAACCACACATGTAGTTGTAGTTTAGAATTCATTAAGTTATTGGAACGGGTAGCTCTCTGCTGCCATCGCCTGACTTTGTAAAGCTATTTAAGCCTTCTATTCTGCATAATACCGATGAATTTCAAATCCTTGTTAGGCCAACACCTTGATTAGGCCTCCGCAGAGATCACTAAAAGCACAAGATTTTAAGATTTTTCTTTTTTTTATCAGCAAACAAGATGATACAAAAGGCAAGTGAGGAGGAAAATGGTGATATTAGAGTCATAAAGTCTATGTGGTTGAAAATCTTGACATGGATTCTTATAGCCCACAAAGCTATCTCCTTTTGGATTTGATTTTATTTGATTTTATTTTGGATAATGAATTAACTCATGCCAGCATACCTCCTTCTCAACATCATTCAATCCAAATAATTAATGATTTTCATAATTAGCTTTTGTTTTCCTAATTGTATTATTTTATTCATGGGCATAATAAATCTCTACTTACTCAGGTCAGTTTGGGGAAGTCCATCCTTATAGAAAGAGTTGCTTGGAGCTTCCCTGAAACAATATGTCACATTCAAATGAACATTGATCTTGAAGTCTGACCAGAAGCATGATTAATTCTTGCTTGGGACTTTTTAACAGCATGTGATCCTCTTCCCTGTGTGAGGGCACAGCTGGCTTTAGGCTACGACTGAGTAGGCACTGGTCTAGGGTGCCAAAGCTTAGGGGGCACCAATGCTGCCCCTCTTTCCAAAAATAAAGGCTATTCTAAAAATGCAAATCTTTGTATCGGTAGGAGATGGCGCTATCGGTTAATGTGACCTAGGGGCACCATATGCCCTTGAACCAGCACTGGGTGGGGGTGGTTATCTTACGTGGCAAGTCTCTTCACACTATGCAAATAATGTCTCAGAAAAAAAATACAGAAATTTTTGCTCTTGGCCCATGTACTTTATACATAGATCTTTTTAAAATAGCATCAAGAAGAGAAAAATGAGGCTGCCTATATGGAAGGCCTGATCAGACCATAACAGGCACAAGACCAAATCTGTATTACTGTGGAATGCCAAAATGCAGCTGATAATCTAACTAATGTGACTACTGGACAATGTGCATTTAACCTTTGAGCTTTAAAAAGCTGCAGTGACCTCCTTTGTCTTTGAATGCAGCAAAAGATTGTAAACTGGAAGTAGAAAAGAGAGGGGTTCAGAATTTTTTTTTTCTTTTCTTCCACATGTATGCAGAAAAACAATGGCAAATGTCTAAAACCAAATGGGGGATTTCTCATGAGGTTTCAGAATGTTAGACATTTTCCTCAGAGGAGTGGGAAATGTATTTGGAAATGATTTCAGTCTGCATGAGTTGAAACGATAGAATGCTTCGTTAAGAGCAGTTTCATAAAGTATCATTTAAAAATCACATTTCAGTTATAAATGGAGTCAAGAGATGGTTGCAAGCCTTCCAAAATGTGTTGGCCTTCTAATTTTACTCACTCTCTTCCACTCCCCTCAGTTGTGTGCCTTGCAATCTGTTTTTATCCTTCTCTTTGTTTTTAATTTGCCTGGTTTTCACAGAGCATTTACTTTGCCTTATGATGTTTGTAAGTCTAACGTGCCCTCTTGTACTCATTCAGCTCTCAGCAGAAAATTACTGTAAGTATTAAATGACTCATTTTGCCAAAATTCCTGGTGCGGGAGACAAAAACCCCGCTGAAGTGCAAGGGGACTGTTAAAATGCTATCTCTTTCTTCACAGGACTGAAGAGTTAGTACATGGGCCACAGATTCCGACAACATATAATATGTACAAAATTCTACTCTTACCTGGAAGAAATTTTAAAGGATCATCATCCCTCAAGCTTGTAACAAAGGCATGATGCAGAAGGAGTAAGAAGCTGTGGCCCTTCAGATGTTGCTGAACTACAGTTCTCAGCATACCTCACTGTTGGTCACGTACTTCGGCCTGATCTGGAGCAGCACAACTACCTCTGTCAACAGAAAGCAAGATATGTTGGGCAACCCAGTGGTTGCAACAAAGTTGGTGCAAACTAGGAAAAGGTTAAAATGTGAGGCTGAATTGAATTGCAGGATATAGGAAATAGGAAACAGAGACAGATTGCTTTGGCTGCTAAAGAATGTGACAATCAGAGATTACAGTTTAATCAGCCCCTAAATATCAGGAATGGGGTGGGGAAAAAGAGTGGAGAAAAAAGCTAGTTCTGGAATAAGCAGAGAGCTAGCTCAGAATTGTTAAAAACAAAGATACAAGTTTTAGATGCGGCAAGTCTCATTATCCTTCCTATTCCATCCTATGCTTAAATTCCACTTTGAATTTCCACCTCCTAAAACTGTTCTTTCTATGTGCATTACTGGTGAGGAAAAACTAGCAAACCATATTATAATTTAGCATGTTGCACCACTCCATCTTGTGAAGGTAATTTGTGCTTCAGTGTATAATGTGAACCAAAAGAAATTGAATTGAGTAAAGCTGGGTTCAGTTAACCATACAAAAGGATGTTGTGCAAATAAAGCAGTCAAACATCTCCACAACTGGTATGCCTCTGAGTACTCATTGACTGAGTACTCCAGCTAATCCTAAGCACAGTGGTGGCCATACTGATAGGGATGATGGGAAAGAGATTTTCTTGAGAAATAGCATAGTCCTTTCTTTCTGCCTTTGCTGACGGCATTACACTTCCTTTTCTCATAAAAATAAATGTCTTTTTATGTCATTGTTTCACAATACAAATAGCAGATAGCAAAAGGCAAGCCCAGACTGCATTCATTGATTTCAACAACATTTGCCTGACGTATTTCACACCAACATCTTAACTTCTAGAGAAAGGAAGAACTGAGAACATCTAAAGAAAGTATATTAAACTGATTTCTGAGCTGAATATTATATACTTTAAAGAAGAGAAATACAGTTACCAGAGTTTATAGTTTGTTATAACGTTTCAGCCTTTTAGCCTTATTCTGAGAATCTCAGCAGATTCTTTCTCCCTATTAAACAACGTGTGGCTGTGGCTTCGGATCTGCTACTGTAAATGGAACAAGGGGCGCTGCAAATTCACAAAAATTCACAAGAATGATAGAACATGTGCCCTGCATACATGCCCCAGGTTCAGTCTGTAATATACAGAGAACTGGGGGGGAGGAGGGAGGGGGGAGGGGGGAGGGGGGAGGGAGGGGGGGAGGGGGACAGTGGAACTGAAATGAACCAAGACACTCTCTCATCTGAAGCAAATGACAGGAGAAAACCTCATATCCACCTTTGCTTCAACCCATGGGGAGGGGCTGATTGTCTTGAAATGGAATTTTATCTCAACAGGGCTGATAGGACCAGATCCTCCAACACACTTGAGGGCAACAACTCTTTTGATTCTGGAGATCAAACTGTATGTTACATGTCTTCTAACTCCTTGCCACAAGGTCTATTCTGCCTAATTGTAGGGGCAGACTTGGAAAGAACCCTACCTACAACCCTAGAGTCCAGACAGACAGGCAGGCACTGGCCAATCAACCAGACATCATGGTAGTAGACCAGGACCAGAAGACACTGGTGGTGATAGATGTAGCAGTGCCAAGTGATAGCAAGATCAGGAAGGAGTATCAGAAGCTGGAGAATACCAGGGCCTGAAGGAGGAACTAGAGAGTGTGAAGGGGGGGGTGAAGAGCATCCCCTGAAGGTGCCTCAAACTCATGAGAGAAGAAAAAGGGAGTTAGCTACAGGTGGGTGACCGGACCCTGAACCCGTGGGGCTGAGGATATGCGTGTTAGATAGAGCTGTTTAGGTTAGGAATTTATAGCTGATTGTGTAGAGTAGCTGGCGTCTATAAAGAGGTGTTTGAGTGGGATTAGCCTTTGAAAGGAGGAAGAGATAAGGATGGCAGAATCATCCCGGACACATAAACACATAAACTTAGTAACTAACTCAAGAATGCTTGGGAAACAAGAAGATTGTGAGCTGAGCCCTCAACAAGAGGGGGAGGACAGATTAGGGTATAAAAAGTTGGTGTTAACCTTGTTCTTGGTTCTTTCCTGCACCTGCATGGAGGGAACCCGCCTTTGCAAATGCGTTACAAATAAACTCTTTTCTCTGTATCATCGAACCTTGTGGATTGGAATTCTTTTGGGAGGTTTTCCCGCTGACAAGAGGATGTGGAAAGTGAAGGCCGAAGTGGTCCCAGTGGTGGTAGGGGCACTTGGGGCTGTGACCCCCAAGCTGGGAGAGTGCTCCAACAGATCCCAGGAGCAACATCAGAGCTCTCTGTCCAGAAGAGTGTAGTGCTAGGAACAGCTAAGATACTTCTCAGAACCCTCAAACTCCCAGGCCTCTGGTAGAGGACCTGAGGTTGAGGAAGACACATGCCACCCATAGGGTGAGAGGGGAATGTTGTTTTTCACAACTTAAATTTTGCAATTGCATGGACTCTGTGTGTATGTGTGTGCCTTTGAGTCATACGTACATAACTTTATTACAGTCACTGACTGTAATAAACAATCAGCAGTGGGATGGCACAGAATAAAACAGTTTGTGATTAGATCATTGATGCTACCAAAGTGTGTCTGGTTTTACAAACAGATAACATTTGGCCACATTCATTGGAGCGGAGTCATACTGGTCTGATAATAACAACTATAGTAAAGGTAAAGGTAAAGGTTTCCCTTGACATTAAGTCCAGTCGTGTCCGACTCTAGGGGGCGGTGCTCATCCCCGTTTCAAAGCCAAAGAGCCGGCATTTGTCCGTAGACACTTCCGTGGTGATGTGGCTGGCATGACTAAACAGAACGCCGTTACCTGCCCGCCGAAGCGGTACCTATTAAACTACTCACATTGGCATATTTTTGAACTGCTAGGTTGGCAGGAGCTAGGACTAGCAACGGGAGCTCACCCCATCACGCGGATTCAAACTGCCGACCTTCTGATCGGCAAGCTCAGCAGCTTAGCAGTTTAACCCGCAGCGCCACCGCATCCCCAATAACAACTATACATAACCTAAATTGGAATTCCCTGGGTACTTTATTAAATAGGGAGTGTTAAGATGGGCCCTTGCATCCTTATAAAAAATACAATACAGCAGGACATGGACTATAGTTTTGATACAGCCTTCTCCACAAGGGCACAACCATAGCTCATATAGAATGCCTTCAAGACAGCATTGACTCCTGGTGACTGCCTGCAGTTTTCTTGGCAAGGTTTTTCAGAAGTGGTTTGCCATTGCCTCCTTCCTAGGATTGAGAGAGAGCGACAGGCCCAAGGTCCCCCAGCTGGCTTTGTCCTTAACCTGGGCTTCTCCATTCCTAGTCCAATGCCTTAAGCGCTAGGCCAAACTGGCTCACTGTGTGGAATAGCAAATATTAATTTTTCACTGGATTCAAATTTGAAATCCATTGATTTTGGTATAGGACAAAGTTTGTTGGAACCCACAAAGTACAAAAGCCAATAAAATAAATGTCTTTTGTCTTCCTTGTTTGTGGTCCACCAAATTCCATTACAGGTATTATTTTAAAATACCTTTCAAATATAGATTCTTTGAGAATGTGATTTATTAAACTTAGCATCTACAGTATGTATAGCATAGTGCCTGTGTATGAGAACATTTGGCAAAAGGAAAATCAGACCCCTAACAGTAATTATTTTTAGAAGCAATCATTTAAATTTCTTGTCACAGAAAATAGATTTCAACTCTAGCCTCATAATTTGTCTGTTTACTGTACCTTGAGAGGAGTTAGCCTTTCAAGAAGACCTCCCTATTATTAACAGGCCATTTGTCAATGCTGTTAAAGTTAAAGACTGCCTCCAGAAAAGATGACGGAAACAGCAGGAAATGATGACTAATGCCTGGTAATTTTATTTTGCATATGCAAGAATGTCATTTAGCAGCTAATAAGCAGCCCCTTAACTCAAATCTTGATTCCCCTGGCAACTAGGTTAACACAATTTCATCTGGGATTACTGGGGGTAGTGGTGATTATATATAGTAAGTATTGTCTTCAAACTGTTTGATCTTGTTAGGAATTTGATGGAAAATGCACGAATGCCTTTGTCATTTCTGATACATGGGATAGAGACTGTCAGCCTGTGATTTTATCTGCACTTTTCGGTTCTAACCTGTACATGGCTGGCTGTACACAGCTTTGCTGAGCAATTAGGTTCTGTTACATTTCACCAGGACAGAAAAATAGAAACAAGACTATTGGTTTTTCCAGTTGATACCAAATGGTTACGACAGTGAAGGGGAAACTTCTATGGCCCAAAGAATTTTCGCCACTGAGAATCATAGTGAATCTCTAGTATCTCCTACAAAGATACACTGGACCACCATCACCCAAAGGCCCCCAAAATCCTGCCAAGGAAGGGTCATATCTTTACCCAACAGTATCCACAAGTATAGCGTTATGCTTTTTTCATATGATTGAAAGGCAAACATTCAGTAACATAGAAAAAAGCTAAAGTGTGAGTTTGGCAAAATCAGACAAAGGGCCTATTAGTTTTTGCATTTAAATCTCATCCTAAACTTAAGGAGTATGATACAACTCTTCTCCACCACTCATTTTATCTTCACAGCAGCCCAATGATGTAGTTTATGCTGACAGAGGCTGTGTTTGCCTAGCACACTTACTCACAGTTGGCCTATCTGTGGGTTCAAGAAATCAACCCAAATTTGCTGGGTTCCCAAAACACACTGAACTAATGACACTGGCTGAGTGTACACAACACATTCAGCCACAAGCTAACAAGACATATTTTAGACTAGTGTGCTGTGTAAACCCAGACTGAAAGTAACTGATCCAAGTTCAAATCGCTACTCAGCCATGAGGGTCAGTAGGTGCACCAAACTTTACAACAAAAAGATGAATATTATTTTGGTCTTCTCAGGCTGTATTTGATACATTATGATCTCTTTATCACCCTGACTTTCTACTGCTGTTTCCAAACCTTGGTAACATCAGTGAATGGGGCAGCAGGGAGAATTAGATTTTGCCAACTCTAGCTTGCAGCCCATTTATTTAGGCTAAGTAAAGGCCTTACGAGGAGTAACTAATAATCAAGCCTGCTCCTATTCAGGTAGTCCCACTCCTTCATTTTCATAGTCCTATTCCATGTTGGTTTTCTTAGTAAAGACACTTGAGGTTTTTTTTTTTAATTGTATGGCATAGCAGATCGGTGTTCATGCTGCTTTTTATTGCTGGGAAATCCTTGTGAGGTCCAGCAGCCAGATGTGTAGACTATTTAGCCATGACAAGTCATGTTGCCTGGGGTGCACCACAAGGAGGCTAGTCTACATTGCACCAAGAGACACTTGAGTATTAGTATGGTATACAAATACTAGACATTAGTATTGTAACACCTCTTTCTAATAATATTTTAAAAACAACACCACTCCTGCACAAATTAGCCTAGTTATATAAATATCAACAGACCAAAAAAAACCTTGATAATCAAGTGGAAAGAAAATGGAACGAAATATCTGAAAAAGGAGGTGGGAGGAAAGACACATATGGATTAAAAGCGTTGACAGAACCATGGTAATGTAGCAGTAGTAATAGTTTTATTTTTCAGGTGCTTATAACTAGGCACAATACAAAATAATGAAATGGAACTTTAAGAAATAAACACACTCACTACAATTTAAGGCCATAACTAAAATATAGGGTCTCAATCTAATGGCCAATAACTTTAAAACAATAATTAAATCTGTATATAAATGACAGTACGTTCCTGGATAAAATAAAATTTCCAGATAAACCCACATAGAAGAAACTGTTAAAGCACCTTTTAAATTTAAAGTTTTAGCAATTCATGAAGCGAGAATTGCCAGATGTACAAGCTGGGTTTAGAAAAGGCAGAGGAACTAGGGACCAAATTGCCAATATCCGCTGGATAATGGAAAAAGCCAGGGAGTTTCAGAAAAACATCTATTTCTGTTTTATTGACTATTCTAAAGCCTTTGACTGTGTGGACCATAACAAATTGTGGCAAGTTCTTAGCGGTATGGGGATACCAAGTCATCTTGTCTGCCTCCTGAAGAATCTGTATAACGACCAAGTAGCAACAGTAAGAACAGACCACGGAACAACAGACTAATTTAAGATTGGGAAAGGAGTACGGCAGGGCTGTATACTCTCACCCTACCTATTCAACTTGTATGCAGAACACATCATGCGATGTGCTGGGCTTGAGGAATCCAAGGCTGGAGTTAAAATCTCTGGAAGAAACATTAACAATCTCAGATATGCAGATGATACCACTTTGGTGGCTGAAAGCGAAGAGGAACTGAGGAGCCTTATGATGAAGGTGAAAGAAGAAAGTGCAAAAGCTGGCTTGCAGCTAAACCTCAAAAAAACCAAGATTATGGCAACCAGCTTGATTGATAACTGGCAAATAGAGGGAGAAAATGTAGAAGCAGTGAAAGACTTTGTATTCCTAGGTGCGAAGATTACTGCAGATGCTGACTGCAGTCAGGAAATCAGAAGACGCTTAATCCTGGGGAGAAGAGCAATGACAAATCTCGATAAAATAGTTAAGAGCAGAGACATCACACTGAGAACAAAGGTCCGCATAGTTAAAGCAATGGTGTTCCCCATAGTAACATATGGCTGTGAGAGCTGGACCATGAGGAAGGCTGAGCAAAGGAAGATCGATGCTTCGGAACTGTGGTGTTGGAGGAAAATTCTGAGAGTGCCTTGGACTGCAAGAAGATCAAACCATCCATACTCCAGGAAATAAAGCCAGACTGCTCACTTGAGGGAATGATATTAAAGGCCAAACTGAAATACTTTGGCCACATAATGAGAAGACAGGACACCCTGGAGAAGATGCTGATGCTAGGGAGAGTGGAGGGCAAAAGGAAGAGGGGCCGACCAAGGGCAAGGTGGATGGATGATATTCTAGAGGTGACGGACTCAACCCTGGGGGAGCTGGGGGTGTTGACGACCGACAGGAAGCTCTGGCATGGGCTGGTCCATGAAGTCACAAAGAGTCAGAAGCAACTAAACGAATAAACAACATCAACAAAATCTGACTCTGGTTTAATTCCAGTGGAAGGGGATTCCAGAGGACAGGTGCTAGACAGGAAAAAGCCTCAACCATTATGTGAATTTTTTTAGTAGGAAGAGTTATATTCAGCCCTGCTAGACAGTTGGGCCAAGCCAAAGACACACAAACTACAAGCAGATACTCCAATAACTGTGTGCCTGTACATAAGGCTCGATGAATTAGCAATTCTGATTTCAACAATTTTTTGTGAATACCCAGACAGGTGGGGATTGGTGATGGATTGTTGTTTGGAGGAGGCCCAGAACAGTGCAAACTGGGCTGTTCTGGATCCAGTTCAAGAGAAAGAGAGTAGTATTAAGTAATCCAGACAACAGATTGCTGCACTAATGCAGATGTGAGACAATCAGGTTGTGAATTGGCTGTTTTGCTGTCTCTGTGGTGAGGAACCAATAGGTAGGTCATTTCTCAAGTGCCCATTGCTTGGAAATGAGAACTGCCCATGTGCTCCAATGAGAAATCCAAGAATTTAATTTAGAGGATGTTGAATGTTATGTTCTCTCTCCCCACTAAGGAGAAATGAACACTGACTCGGTAAAATTCTATACAGCATGTGCCATGCTGCAGTATTTTATTGTAATGCCCTGCTTACGGAGAGAGAAATACAGTGATGTTGAAGAGGATCTGGTCTTGGGCAATGCAATTTGTTTGTGCTTTGCAGAATGAAGCCAGAACCACTATAGTGGTATGAGTGGTATTGTGGCATACGAACTATAGAACACAGAAGATACCAAAACACCAAATGGAAGCTGTGTATCTTTTTGTGATACTCCAGATACTTTATTCTGCATGATGTCCTTTTAGGATGCAAGGAACACTTTAATGCCTTTGAAATCTGGTAGAAAAATCTCTCCAGCAGCCCTTTCCAACATCTGACAAAATTATTAGCTTTACATAAAGTTCCAGGAGCAAGGCAACACTCAGCTCCTTAGAAACATAATATTTTTGTAGTTTCCCAGATGTTTTACCAAGGACTCCCACTGCTGAAATGTTGCCTTCCTTAAAGTCACTTAATGAAGTAAGCCCCTTGGAGATGCTCCAGTGCAAATGGAATTTTAAACTGGATTAACTCCAAGTACTTAACTGTCATTGAAAGTGCTTTGCACGTACTGTGCATCATTCGATGACTGATTAGGACATGATGTGGCTCTTTGCACAGAATGTATGAATGAAATCATGCAGATGAAACCCAGTGACAGAAATTTCATCTCATCCTGCCTTCCTCACTTCATATACTGTATTTAGCTGTAAGTCATAACGTGCAGAACAATTAAGCTATCAAAAAACCAAAGAAATTTAAGAGTTATATTCATCTATAAATTAGCCTGCGGTTTATGGACATTGTAGTTTGCTAGATTACAATTCTCTGTCTTGCTGGAGGTTTTCAAGAAAAGACTGGACAACCATTTGCCTGGGATGGTATGAGGATTCCTGCCGTGGGCAGGGGGTTGGACTAGAAGACCTCCAAGGTCCCTTCCAACCCTATGATTCTATGAATCTAACATAGCCATGGCCAATCCTTCTCCTCTGTTGTCCAACCTGAATTAGTTCTAAAAATCTCAAGCAGGGAAAAGGGGTATAGAGAATCAGGGATGATCTTGAGGGAAATAGGCAAGAACCAGTAAAAAGGGCTGAAACATTACTTAAGTCCTGAGAAGCAAGGTAGTGTTCAGAATAGACTCAGGCAGGGTCCTTCCTGATGCACTGCGCTATAAAAGGAAAGGGAGGTAAAGCACAACCAGGCTTCTAAGATTCTGTTACTATAGCCTTTCTCGATACAGTATGGCTCTAATCTTCCCATGCAGTCAATTTCCAGATCCAGTCCATCTTGTAGGGCTTACAAAGGGTGCCTTTCACTGCTAGTTTTTTGCTCTGGTTAAAGTCAATCAAGAATTCATTAGTACCGCTAATAAAGTCGATCAAGAAGTCAGTAGTACTGATTTCCATCCATACCCAATTGCCGTACTATTGGTCACTTATGCCCAATAGATTTAGATTCTAAACACCATCCTTGGAAGTGGAGAACTCTTCTTTCTTGGAGATATTTAGAGAAGCTGGATGGCCATCTGTCAGGGATACTATAGTAGTGGATTCCTGCACTGAATAGGGGATTGGGCTAGAATCTCTCCAAAGTCCATTGCATTCCTTATGTTCTATGTTCCCAAATGCTGTCAGTGTGAACATCAGAAAGTAATACTAAAAAAATCAAGGCGTGTTTACAGGAACCATGTGAAGATAACAACTACTAGTTGATCGTGGCATATCTTTTTAAATATTATTTTGTTTCATCCTTTTTTGTTAAGGACAACTTTTGGAAAATTCAGCATTTGTTACTGACTGCAACGCACAAAGTTTGCTATGCAACTATTCTTAATACATAATGTTTCAGATACAAATTTCTCTAACATTGCTTTTTAAAAACATATATACTTCTTTAAAAATGCAATTATTCTTAATATTTGATTTTAAAATACATATAACTCACCAAATATATGCTAAATCTAGACCTCAAAATATGCTTTCTTCAGGGATGATTATTTTGAACAAAAGAATATGGATGCACAAAAAATGTTTATTTTTGTCTGACCAGAAAGAGTTTTTCCTAATTATGCCAATTTGCTTCCATTAGAATCCATGGCTGTTTTTTTAATCCTTAATTAAAAGTAAATAATTATTTGAAGTTATATTTTGAAAAGTAACTGTTCTGTGGCTTAGATTATCTTCCACAAGCAATACATTGTTCTAGCTATAAAGGCACAGATTTGTATGTGTTTTAAGAAGGATATAAAATATGGAAAATAAAAGCAGCCACAACAAAGATCTTAATCTGACAACCCCCCTCTCACCATTAATCAACCATAAGCACTATTGAGCAGGCTGGTACCATTTGGAAAGCGATATATTTTTCATGGTATCTGAAAGAAGGCACACTTAGAAGCTGACAGGCATTCCATGATCCTGTGCCATGATCAAAAAGGTCTTTCTCCTAGTAGCTGTGTGCTAATCTTCACTTGGTTCTGGAGCTCAAAGTGGGGATTAAATGTGACTCTAAATCAGAATGGACACAAGAGTGAACTCCATGCTGTCCTCTATGCTCTTTGTGCAACCAACAAAAAGGGAGCTTTGCCCATTTTTCAAAGGATCAGTCATCAACTGGCTTGTTGGGAATGTACATCTTGATCAAGGCCACTGAAAGACCATGATTTTTTTCTTTCCTCTTTCCTCCCCTCAAAGGATCCTAGCCAAACTTACTGTTTTTCAACTTCTAATAGCAACAGTAAAATATCAGTCTTTGACTACTTCTGAACTGCTTGATGAGGTGATATTTTAACCTAGTTCTTTCTCTCCTGAATCTTAAGCAAAGTTATCCAGATTGGAATCATGGGTGTAGAGTTAAAGCATCTCTTCTCCAGTAATCCTCACCAGAATCACAGGGAAGGGGCTTTAACCTTCCCCTTTAACTATAATTCTTGTAGGCAAGATTGCTATTTCTCTGTTGTTATTGCCAGGGGAAACTGTATTCCTGAATAGAACCCCTGGGAAGCGAGGATTTAACCTGGCCCCTCTCCCACAGCACTTCCAAGAAGGAAGTATCAGTGTGCTTCCCATTAAATTACTTAGCATTTATGCTTCCAGGTCTCTGGAGTTGGGAAATACACGCCTAATTCAGAGTTCACCTGAGGCTACATATCTGGGTGACTTGCTCCAGTCTTTGCTATCCAGACTGAAATGTTTATAGAAATCGTATTTTCTCTTGCTTGTGTTCATCCTGTCCAAGCTGTTTCACTGTGTTGTTGTCATTTCCCTGTTGATAAGTCTACACATTTCTAGAAAGGTCAAATGCCACAGGGAAGCCTCTGGTGCTCTTTCAAAACCTCCCGTTCTCTTACAGAAAGGGCAGTAACTCTCTCAGGTGATGAGCTGCTTAATTCAGCCTTTTCAGCTGGGCTGAAGAGTGTGACATTTATAATTTATTCTGAAAGTAAAATAAAAACAATTCAAGCCCAGTGTTATCTTTTCAGTAGTCATGCTGTCTTTTGAAAAAACACATCTTAGTCATCTATGAGGTTCCTACATCAAATGTCACTACAGTGTTAGAACCAGGAGGCAATTCATATGCACGGTCTGCCCCTTCCTGAGAAACTCAAGAGTACCTATGAAACTTTTCTAAAAAGGGAGAAGAAAAATGCTATTGTATAAGAAATAGGGCAAGGATTTCTATGACCTAAACATGTTAGAAATATGCAAGCATTTATGACCTTAAAACCATTTAAATATGACTTTTAAAGCAAAAATATGACATTACAATTTTTCTGAAATTAGCACCCAATTTTTAAAAATCTGTGCTTATACACACACACACACACACACACACAAATTAAAAGGTTTATTCTCCTTCACTTCCAGTGCAGAAGTGCTAGTACTGAAGGAATCAAATGAACATTTTGAGAGTAAAATGGTCATCCCTGGATTCGTTTTCATTAACAGCAGAATTGCATTGGATGACCATGTGCATCTTGAGGTTATCAAACTCAAAACTCCTTCTGTTGTCCACCAGTATGTTCTTGTATCTGGAGAAACTCTGTTTGACATCACAAGAGGTTATAGTAACAAATTTGAAAAAAAGCAAACTCATCTGGAGGAAATTCTGGCTCGAAGTCTTCAATTTTGCTTCAAGTCCATTTAGAACATTACTTATTTTGTAAAGTGTTGAATAACCCAGATTAGATTGCAGCACTCTTTGTAGTTTATCACTATTTTTTTCAGCCACTTTCCCCTTTGCTTGCTTTAAATCACTCTCAGTTTGTTTTACAATGTTCAGTGCATCACTAAGTTCCATTCCTACAGTTTCAAGGCGGGTGATTTCTCTTGATAATCCACTGAAGTGAGATCCTATATATGCTAAGTTTCCAGCCAGGGTTTCAGAAAAGGAAGCTTGCACAATCTTGATGGAGGAAGATTCACAACAGTCAAATTCTTTAACTATCAGCTTCAAGGAAGTATAATTTGTGAAATAATACATAGCTGCATCCAGCCAAGTCCCCCAACGTGTCACGACAGGCTGGGGAGGGAAAGCCAAAGTAGGAGCAATTTCTTTGAACTTTTGTACTCGAAGTGGAGCTTTAGTGAACATTTTTTCCCATTTGAAATTATCTTGTCTACATCAGGATTGGCAGAACAATACTCTGACGATCTGAAGTGGAAAGAAAAGTATGATAAAGTCTGAAAGATGTTCTGCTTTAGATTCCCTCTTTCTCTGCTGTGAAGCTTTTTTGGCAACAGCGTGACCCTCGTCATATATCAAAAACAGACCAATTCTCCAAGTGAAGAATGACCCAAATGGTTTCTTTTCCCTTAGGCTGGAATTGGATGAATCTTTCATCAGTGCACTATGTCATAATAAGACCATAAGGTTACTGGGGTACAAAGCTATAAACCTTTCTTTACAGAATGTGCTTCTCATTCCTCACCTGTGCCTTTATGTGAGCTTTCCAATGAGTTCAGATACCCCGGGAATCAATATCACCTAGCAGCAACCACAGCTGTTCTCCAAATCCCATCAGATATAGGAGATTCACTCCTTCAGTCTGGATTCACTAGTGCTGACTATGTTTGCCATTCTAAATACTGTGTTGTAAACAGTCTTACTAGTTTTGCATTTAGAACTACAGATTTATATATCAAAATAGTGAGTGAAGTATGTCCAAGTATAACTAATCATTGTTAAGACTGTTAACTCTGTGAATGTATTGTGATGTCTAGATTAAAGTAAATGTATGATTCTGTATGCAGAAATAAATACTAGCTGACCATTTTTTCTTCAAACTAAACATTCTAGTCTTGGATGCTCTTGGTGAAAGTATTAAGGAAGCAACCAAGTTGAATGGGCTATCAGGAATTGGTAACTAACAGAAACTGCAATAGTTGGCTTCTGGTGGGAATGGCAGATTGAACAGCTGTGCCCATGGGCTCAGCAGGCAGAGCTGACAATGCAGCAACTTTTTTAGGGCTCAGGCAGGTTCTACTGAAGCCCAGAAATGTTCTCCAGATAAAGGAGAATACCTGGAATCATCCTCCGGACAGCTGCTTGCAGCCAGGAGATTGCAAACAGTGTTTTGCGTTTGACTGGTAAGACCCAACTGGGAGGCGGGGACGTCATCACTTTCCAAGCCACACTGCAGCCTTAAAGGGACACTAAGACCAGCCACCCCATTTCTAAATCACCAATTTGTATTTTTTTTTAAGTGTATGTACCCCAAGAGAGGCTTTCTACAACAAGGACAAGCTGGTTCTCTTGGTGCTTATCGTTATTTTGGGGATTTTTAAAAGTTTTTAAGTTTTGGATTTCATTTTCCTTCCAAATATAAAGGATGATTGAGAGTAAACAAATTGTATTCCTGTTATTATTTTTGTATTAAATTTGAAGATATTAGCATTTTCCTACATGTTGATTTGGCTGATTTAAACCTGCAGCATTCTGTTTTCACTTTCCCTTGAGAACGGTCTGCTATCTCACTTTCACTTACGTAAACACACTTTGGAACCTTTTCATATCTTCGACTTTTACTGGTTAAGCTGCTAGGGGCACCATAATCTACTGCATGAGACATGGAGGATTTCAAACAGATTCTTTCTGACTTCCACCAAGATTTTAAATAGATTTCTTCTAACTTCTATCAAGTTTTTATGCAAGATATGCAGGACATTGTGGAAAATATGAGATCTAAAATGTGCCATCAGGTTAGGGATGTGGTGGATGAAATTGAGGAAATCAACGACAGAAAGGTTTCGTTTAAGATTGAGATTGGGATTTTTATCGAGATGCTGGATGAAGTTTGGATAATGGAGTTGGAGAAATCTGAGGGAGAGAGTGATCTGCAAGCCATAAGTAAAACCGATCTTCTGGTGGAATGCCATGAAGAGAACCTGGAATCGTTGAGGGGGGCAGTTGGGCTGTTTGATTCTTTCAAGATCAAAGCTCTGTGCACATTGTGGGGATATTTAAATGCTCTGGTTTATTTTGAAGTGGGATAAGGGTTGAAGAATGTTTATCTGGTTTGCTTTAAGGATTTGACTGATATAATTTGCTTTTAAAGATTTGGATTTATTGTTTTGAATTGTCTTTGTTTCCTGGGTTTATTGAGATTAGGATTATTAAAACTGTTGTATTATCAAGTATAATAGCAGACAACCTATGTGCTTTTTAATTTGATTCCTATTATAGTAGACAGAAATGTATAGAATAGTGGTAGGAAGGGAATAATTAAATATGTGTTATCTTTTGGAGCAGAGAAAGATGTTTAGGAGGTTTATATGATTTTTTTTTCTTTATTTTAATATTTTTAATAAGAATTGTATTAAATTTGAAACAAAGATAAAAACTACAAAAAAGCAAAAAATCTACAAAAAGAAAGGAAAAACAAAAACAAAAGAAGTGTTAAACACAAGAAAAAAGAATTTTGAAAATTACATAAAGAGGTTAATTCCAACTTTCAACAACAAGAATATACAGCAATTTCCATAATCAATCCCTTACTTTATATCAAACCAAAGTCACATTATTTCTATAAATCATTCCATTAGCACATTATAAAAATCACTAAACACAATTGCTCCTTCTCCTTATATTAAAAGAAAAAGAAATATATAAACCTCCAAATCAACTCCCCCCCCAAAACATTTATTTAATTATTTCCTTCCTACCACTATTCTATATATTTCTGTCTACTTGTCAGGTTTGAGTCTGAGTCAGACTCCGAAAATGAAACTTATCCTGAACAGTCTGAGGAAAATGAAACTTATCTGGTAGGAATCAGGGAAACAGACACCCAAAATGACTCAGCAGAGTGGGAGAAAGTGCAAGTGCTGATCAGGCAAAATCAGGAGAAGGAATTAAAACCTCCAATCAGTGCATGAGACTGGAGAGCTGAGAAGCATGTGAATCAGAAGGCAGCCTGATTGGCTGCAGAAGAGAAAAGGTGTGGAAAGGAACGCATTAAAAGGCAAGCGCGCATTGAGCAAGCTGCTGGAGACAACCGATCCTTTGAGCTTGTTTCAGCGGATGAGTCCTTACCAGAGTCAGAAGCCTTGCCTGCAGCCATTGTGGAATCAGACCCAGCTTCTTCTGATTTTGTGGGACTGCCTCCTTCACAAGTCGCTCCAATTGAGTCCAGCCTCGCTGATCCATCGGATCTCAGCCTAGCTTTCAGCTCCCAGCCTCGCCATGTTGCTTCAGCCAAGTGCAATCCTGCCTTCGGCATCAAGCCTCGTTGTGCAGATCCAGTCAAGTCCAGCCAGAGTTCCAGCTCCAGGTCTTGTCTTACAACTCCAGTCCAGCCCAGCCTTGCTTCCAGTTTCCAGTCTAGTCTCGCTGCCTCAGTCACGTCCAGTCTTGCCTCTGCTTCCAAGTCCAGTCTTCCCTTTCCAGTCCAGCCTAGCTCCAAGTCCAGTTCCTCACCTCATGCTTCCATTCCAGTCAAGTCCTGCCTTGTTTCGGATCCAAGCCTTGCCTCGCTGCTCCAGTCCAGCCTAGTATCACTCCGAGTTCCACCTCTTGCCTTGCTGCTTCGGTCAAGTCCCATACTGCCTCTAGAATCAAGTCCTGCCTTGTAGATCCAGTTAAGCCTTGCCTAGCCTCCAGGCCAAGGTCAAGCCCAGCATCTCCAGTCTCCTTATTGCCACACACATTTGCCTCCCCAGGTCTTGCTGCTTCATTGAGGGGTCTAGCCAAGTTCTGCCTAGCCATGTTGCCTCAGTCTTCATCAGATCCTGATCCTGCAGTCTTGCCTAGTTTTCCTCCTCTGCCTGGGTGGACCCGATTGATTGTGTTGCTACTTATTGAGGACTTTATTATTGTAAATAGTTGATTGAAATAAAAGAGTTTTAAGTAATCCTGCCTGGCCATCTTGTAGTCTGAACAGGACACCACTATAATAGAAATCAAATTATAAAATAATTTAAATTCAACAATCTTAACCCCATTAAACCTAAAACCAAGCAATTATTATTATAACTTATAAATCTTAAATCTTAATTTTTTTACCCCACCTCAAAATATACCAAAACATTTACATATCTCCATATTACACACAGGGCATTTTTCATACAGAAATCAAACAGCCCAGCTGCCCCCCTTAGAAACTCAGACTTCTCAGCAAAAAACTTCCCACAGAACACAGCCTTTTCTTTCCCATAACATTCCCTCAGAAAAACAACCCCATTTGTAATTTGCAAATCAGATTGTCTTTCACTGCTTCAATATCAAAATATATTTGATGTCTGGCATTTCAACAAAAGCTTCAATCTCAATGTCAGTGGAAACAACTCTATCTTTGGTAAAATCTTCAGCTTCGTCCACGACATCCTCAGCCAGATGACACATTTTAAAGCTGACATTTTCTGCAATGTCCCAAATATCTTGCAAAAAACTTGACAAGTGTCATGAAATATCTGTTTAAACTCACAGTGAAGCTCATAATGGAACTCTGAGAAACTCTCCTTGAAATCCTCCATGTTTCAGGCAGTAGATTATGGTTCCCCCTAGATACTTGCACAAGCAAGAATAGGAGTTAATGAGTTAATGGGGAATCTCTGAAAGTTGTTGACAAAAGAGAAAATATGCTAACAAGCCACTCCAGGGAAAATAAAGAGAAAACTGAAGATTCAAAACAGCAGATTCAACGTGTAGGAAAATATTAAATCCTTCAAATTTAATACAAAAATAATAACAGGGAGGCAATTATTTATTCTCAGTCCTCATCAATATCCAAATGGGAAAACAAGACAAAGCTTTAAAAGATTTTTGAAAATTAATCCCAAAAATAATGACAAGCACCAAGAGACATCACTTCTCCTTGCTGGAGAAAGTCTCTCTTTGGGTACATAACTTTAAAAATACATATAAATTGGGTGATTTAGAAATGGGGTGGCTTGACCTAGTGTCCTATTTTAGAGCGAAGAACCATACTGAGATGGTATCTTGGTCTCTAGTGTTTATTGTCCTACTCTACTAGACAGAAAATCCTGCCAAACTGAAAGAGTGTGGGAAACCCACACAGATAAACCCAAAACTCATGGCGGGTCTGCTCTGAGTTTCTTTGAAGGAAAGTTCAAAGCCTCTAAACTATGCGTGCACTTTTCTCCCTGGATAGGGGCCCCCTCCTGCTCACCATCAGTACTCATGACACCTAGTATCCCTTTAAGGCTACAGTGCAGCTTGGAAATGGTGACATCCCAGCCTCCAGGCGGCTCTTACCAGATTGACACAGACACTGTTTGCGATTCTCTGGCTGCAAGTTGCCATTCTGGAGGGCAGATGGGATGATTCCGAGCATTTTCTTTATCCATGAAAAAGCTCCGGGCTTCAGGAAAAGCCTGCCCACACCAAAAAAACCACTGTATTGTCAGTTATGACTGCGGAGCTCACAGACATAGCTGTTCAGTCGGCCATGTCCCCCACCAGAAGCCCTTTTCTTTATTTTAATATAAGGGGGAGGAGTAACTGTATTTAGTGATCTTTGCTACGTGCTAAAGTTGAATGATTTATAGAAATAATGTGGTGTTTTGGTTTAATATAGATTAAGAGATTGATTATGAAAATTTTTGTATATCCTTCCTGTTAAAAGTCAGAAGCCACATCTTTTGTAAATTTGAAAAAAAAACTCTTGTCTTTTCACCCTTTTTTAGTTCTTTTTTCTTTCTCTGTAGGTTTTTTTAGTTTTTTATAGTTTTTATTCTTTTCTTGAACCTTCATAAAATTTACTATTTAAAAAAAAAAAGAAACTACAATAGTTGTAGAGTAGTGATGTGGGGTGGGGCATATACATGGAAAGGTCCAGTAATTCTTTATGGCTCCTTGGGTGGAAGGTTCTTTGTTGCTGTTTCTGTTGCTTTCATTTAGTTACGTAAGTTTATAGCTGCCACGTGTATCCCACCTCAAAATGGCAGGAACCCAGCATTTAGCAGTGCACTCAGAGGAGACTCAGAGGCCTAAGGTTAGGTATGCATACCTAAGGTATGCATGGTATCCAAACCCAGATCAGAACACTTACGGTTTGTTACTGGTCAATTTATCTGAAACATGGCTTAATGTGTCATCTGATGGAGTGATGCTTAATCTATGAGTAAGTTCCCCCTCCTGAGCTCCACTTCAGAGGCAGAAGTCTCTCATATACCCCTTCTAACCTTCAGTGAATAAAATGGGGATATCTAGGTAGTATGAAGAGATTTAGCCTTCTCACTCCACATGCAAAGACTATGACCCAATTAGGCCATTGCAGAACACTGTGGTTGTTAAAGATAAAAGGAAGTGTTGCCCAGGTAGTTACAGAAAAGGTGCCCAGGATATCAGCTAGTACTGAATGCAACTAACAAACCATAACTGGCTGAGGTTTCCTGTATCACCTGATGTAGCACCCGTAGATATGGGGTAGGCAATTACAGCCTATTGTGCACAAGTTCTAATCCATTGTACTTATATTCCTATGCAGGTTTCCCACATTCCATGATTGTCTGGCTGGAGAAATAACTTTTTCAAGATGTGTCTGGTTTTCATCTAGGCTGGTAGATTAACTGGAAGTCTACCACCAAATTATTTTTTCAAGCTGGTTGTCAAACATTTTATCTTCAATTTCAACATTTTCTGTACTTTTTCAGGTCTATGCTATCATGTCTTAGGACCTGCCCTGCCATTCTCTGGGGTTATATTGTCTGAGTAAATACAATATTAAGAAAAAAGACAGGGATTGGTAATAGCTTGGAAAGATGCTATGAGGAAAGTGTATTTCAATGGCCTAATGGTTTAATAATCACTTTAAGCTGCAGGGGGCAGCAAATACTCAAAAATTCCCAGAATCTTTAAACCAAGCTATTCATTTCAGTACACTATGTAGGAACATTTGTTTACAAACCATGTTTCCAAATTTAGATGACTCTGTAGCATTGAGAAAGAGAGGATCTTTGCAGAAATACAAACTGTCCATGGTAATTTCAACTGATCTATAGCCTCCTTGATATAAATAAATTCTCACTGGTGATATTGCATTGCACAGCTTATAACATTCCTTTGATAAAAACCAAAGATACAGAAATTGACAGAACAATGACATTTAAAAAATCCTGGTCACTCCCATGTCTCTTGGCTTAATGTATTAATTAAAGACTTTGCCTACCAACCTATCAGGCTACTTATAAAACAGCTGGGTTCATATAGCATACTAAACCTTGGCTTGTTTCAACATGCTTTATTAAATAAATCACATACAATATGCCCTTATATTTCACTGGATCACATTTCTTTTCTAGTGTTCAAACTGATGGTGCTCAGGGCTAAAAATTATTAGCCCTTTTGTTACCACAAGAGAACACTTACTATCATACTTCTCTTCAAGGCACAGCAATAAATCTCAGCTCTCCATAAACTTTATTGCATATTCTGCTAACTAGCTAACAGCAAAAACTTGACTCGAAATGGATAATTAAGTGGCTTTATTGCAGACAAAAAAAGAAGAGAGAAAGAGAGAGAGCAGTTCCTGTCATGCCCCAATTTAATAGATACTAGAGACGCTTACCTAACCAAAGACCTCACTGTAGTAGCAGTTGCCATGAAATTCCTTGAGGATGGTTGCATTTTCTCAGTAATAAGTGTTCATTTTGTGCAATGAAGAAGTACTGTTTGGTCCCAGTAGCGGTATTTCTTCAGAAGAAGTTCACGAATCTTTCAGCACTGAGAGAAAAAGACTTGACAGATATTTAAATGTCAGATATATTCTTACAACAAATCTCTCTTTAATTGATTTGACAAATAATGACGTTTTCTGTTTCTGTATAATAAAGCTTTTTGTTCTTGAGCTGTCATCTGTGAATACAATCTTTTGTAACTGTGCTTACTGACAGTTACTTCCAATAGTTATAAATATCAGATCAACTTATTGCTGATTCCATTTTTTTATCTTCTTGCATTGTTGTTTATTCGTTTAGTCGCTTCCGACTCTTCGTGACTTCATGGACCAGCCCACGCCAGAGCTTCCTGTCGGTCGTCAACACCCCCAGCTCCCCCAGGGACGAGTCCGTCACCTCTAGAATATCATCCATCCATCTTGCCCTTGGTCGGCCCCTCTTCCTTTTGCCTTCCACTCTCCCTAGCATCAGCATCTTCTCCAGGGTGTCCTGTCTTCTCATTATGTGGCCAAAGTATTTCAGTTTTGCCTTTAATATCATTCCCTCAAGTGAGCAGTCTGGCTTTATTTCCTGGAGGATGGACTGGTTGGATCTTCTTGCAGTCCAAGGCACTCTCAGAATTTTCCTCCAACACCACAGTTCAAAAGCATCGATCTTCCTTCGCTCAGCCTTCCTTATGGTCCAGCTCTCGCAGCCATATGTTACTATAGGGAACACCATTGCTTTAACTATGCGGACCTTTGTTGTCAGTGTGATGTCTCTGCTCTTAACTATTTTATCGAGATTTGTCATTGCTCTTCTTCCAAGGATTAAGCGTCTTCTGATTTCCTGACTGCAGTCAGCATCTGCAGTAATCTTTGCACCTAGGAATACAAAGTCTTTCACTGCTTCTACATTTTCTCCCTCTATTTGCCAGTTATCAATCAAGCTGGTTGCCATAATCTTGGTTTTTTTGAGGTTTAGCTGCAAGCCAGCTTTTGCACTTTCTTCTTTCACCTTCATCATAAGGCTCCTCAGTTCCTCTTCACTTTCAGCCATCAAAGTGGTATCATCTGCATATCTGAGATTGTTAATGTTTCTTCCAGAGATTTTAACTCCAGCCTTGGATTCCTCAAGGCCAGCTTGTCGCATGATGTGTTCTGCATACAAGTTGAATAGGTAGGGTGAGAGTATACAGCCCTGCCGTACTCCTTTCCCAACCTTAAACCAGTCTGTTGTTCCGTGGTCTGTTCTTACTGTTGCTACTTGGTCGTTATACAGATTCTTCAGGAGGCAGACAAGATGACTTGGTATCCCCATACCGCTAAGAACTTGCCACAATTTGTTATGGTCCACACAGTCAAAGGCTTTAGAATAGTCAATAAAACAGAAATAAATGTTTTTCTGAAACTCCCTGGCTTTTTCCATTATCCAGCGGATATTGGCAATTTGGTCTCTAGTTCCTCTGCCTTTTCTAAACCCAGCTTGTACATCTGGCAATTCTCGCTCCATGAAGTGCTGAAGTCTACCTTGCAGGATCTTGAGCATTACCTTACTGGCATGTGAAATGAGTGCCACTGTTCGATAGTTTGAACATTCTTTAGTGTTTCCCTTTTTTGGTATGGGGATATAAGTTGATTTTTTCCAGTCTGATGGCCATTCTTGTGTTTTCCAAATTTGCTGGCATATAGCATGCATTACCTTGACAGCATCATCTTGCAAGATTTTGAACAGTTCAGCTGGGATGCCGTCGTCTCCTGTTGCCTTGTTATTAGCAATGCTTCTTAAGGCCCACTCAACCTCACTCTTCAGGATGTCTGGCTCTAGCTCACCGACCACACCGTCAAAGCTATCCCCGATATTGTTATCCTTCCTATACAGGTTTTCTGTATATTCTTGCCACCTTTTCTTGATCTCTTCTTCTTCTGTTAGGTCCTTGCCATCTTTGTTTTTGATCATACCCATTTTGGCCTGGAATTTACCTCCAATGTTTCTAATTTTCTGGAAGAGGTCTCTTGTCCTTCCTATTCTATTGTCTTCTTCCACTTCCGCGCATTGCTTGTTTAAAAATAATTCCTTATCTCTTCTGGCTAACCTCTGGAATTTTGCATTTAATTGGGCATATCTCCCCCTATCACTGTTGCCTTTTGCTTTCCTTCTTTCTTGGGCTACTTCTAGTGTCTCAGCAGACAGCCATTTTGCCTTCTTGGTTTTCTCTTTCTTTGGGATGTATTTTGTTGCCGCCTCCTGAACAATGCTGCCAACTTCTGTCCAGAGTTCTTCCGGGACCCTATCTACTAAGTCCAGTCCCTTAAATCTATTCTTCACCTCCACTGCATATTCCTTAGGAATATTAGTGAGCTCATATCTAGCTGATCTGTGGGTCTTCCCTAATCTCTTTAGTCTGATCCTAAATTGTGCAAGAAGAAGTTCGTGATCTGAACTACAGTCAGCTCCAGGCCTTGTTTTTACCGACTGTACAGATGTCCGCCACCTTTGGCTGCAAAGGATGTAATCAATCTGATTTCGGTGTTGTCCATCTGGTGAAGTCCATGTATAAAGCCGTCTCTTAGGTTGTTGGAAGAGAGTGTTTGTTATGCAGAGTGAATTGTCTTGGCAAAATTCTATCAGCCTGTGTCCTGCTTCGTTTTGTTCTCCCAGGCCATACTTACCTGTAATTCGAGGTGTCATTTGACTGCCCACCTTAGCATTCCAGTCTCCTGTGATGAAAATAACATCTCTTTTAGGCGTGTTGTCCAGTAGGTGCTGCAGATCCTCATAGAACTGCTCTACTTCAGCTTCTTCAGCATTTGTGGTTGGGGCGTATATTTGGATCACTGTGATGTTAGATGGCTTGCCCTGAATTCGAATTGAGATCATTCTGTCATTTTTTGGGTTGTATCCAAGCACTGCTTTAGCCACTTTACTATTAATTATGAAGGCTACTCCATTTCTTCTGTGGTCCTCTTGTCCGCAGTAGTAGATCTGGTGGTCATTTGATGTGAAGTGGCCCATTCCAGTCCATTTCAGTTCACTGACGCCCAGAATGTCTATCTTTAATCTTGACATCTCACCAATAACCACATCCAATTTGCCCTGGCTCATAGATCTTACATTCCAGGTTCCGATGGTGTGTTGATCCTTAGAACATCGGATTCGCCGTTCACCACCAGCACCGTCGGCCGCTAGCCGTCCTTTTGGCTTTGAGCTAGCTGCGTCATCACGTCTGGGGCTAGTTGAACTCATCCTCTGTTCCTCCCCAGTAGCATTTTGACCATCTTCCGACCTGGGGGTCTCATCTTCCGATGGTATACCGACATATCTCTGGTTGTACTGATCCATTTAGTTTTCACGGCAAGAATACTGAGGTGGGTTGCCATTACCTTCCCCAGGGATCGCATTTAGTCTGACCTCTCTGTCATGACCTTCCCGTCTTGGGTGGCCCTTCACGGTTTAGCTCATGGCATCATTGAGGTGCTCAAGCTCCAGCACCACGACAAGGTAACGATCCTTTGCTGAAGTATCTTCTTGCATGCAGACATTGTATACGGAAAAAAGGATATATTGACAGAAAATACTTTTAAAATAACAAATAAAGATTAGGAAAAGGAACCAATTAAGTATGTGAGAGGACATTTGAATTCAGAATAATTTGCAGCATTGCAAGTTTAAAAAATTAAAAATAAAAATCGTTGCTTTTTAACTACTCAGTGAAATATTATACCAGAAATGTATCTGGTCAGCAACTGTTTCAGCTATGAATCCATACATTCAATGCTCATCTCATTTTGATATTACTTCTACTGGATATTTGCATGCCTCTTCATAAATTTAAATATTTATAATTGATCTTCCATTCTGCTTTTCTTTATACAATATTTCAGCTGCAGGAGGCCATGATCTGGGTAAGAGGGTTTTTAAAATATTTTCCTGAAAAAGAATAGTGTTATTTGTCAAACAACTTCTGCAGTAAAATTTGATACAATTAATTCATTTAGCTTTTCTACAGTTTTTATATTCTCCTTTATCAATTTTTATTAATTCTTTCTTCTCTATAAATTTATGTCTCACTTCTCTGAAGATATGAAAATAATTGTAGGTCTCTATTAGTTAATTATCTTTTCTTGGTAGGAGAGGCAACCTGATGATCTTTACAGTACATAATTGTCTTACTAGCCTTCCAACGATTATTGGAGGTAAAAGAAGCATGAAATCATCAGTTTTTGTATGCAGTGTCATTTAATATAATTTTCTTTAGTATTATCAACTATGTCATGCTACTGTACCAAAGAAAATAGGTGAAAGCAATTTATATTTAAAATTCACTATGGTCTTCATATTTTCATGCTAATGAGGTCATCTAAAATTGTGACCAAAGCAGGTTCAGTTTATTGCTTTTTCATTTAGAATTTACCTAAGGAATTCTGTGGTGCCAATTGAGAAGACATATGTAAGTTGCTGGTAAAATGCAAATTTGGTGTTCTCCAATTACACCTTTGATCTCTGTAAAATTAATATTGGGCTTGTTAGAAGGGAATTCTATTAGAATGAAATGCACTAAACATTGCTGAAAGGAAAATCATATTACATACTGTATTGTAAAATAAAAATGTTCATTGTATACACTGTGGCTTAGATTATTATTTGAAAAAACCAGCTATTTTTTTCTAAAGCATATCAAGAATCACTGGAATTCAAAGACTGCCACAGTGCATAGGATTGCTCCTGCAAAGCCTATCCCCAGTCACCTATCCCATGCTGCTCCTTTATTCACAAAGGAGCTGCAGGAGATTAAGTTAGCAAAAAGACTTGGAACAGTAATGGCACATGGTATTATTTGGGTAGAGCCAGGTAAGGTGAGAGGGGTGGTATCTTGCAAGGTTACCTGGGATTCTTTTCCATTGGGGAACTTGAGAAAATGGGATAGGGTGTTCTGCAGTATGAAGTCTGCCCCTTGTGGATTTGATCCATGCTCCTTCAGGCTGGTGGGTGGTGTATGTGCAGGTGGATCTAGAAGAGATCCACTTGAAAGAATTAGTGTTGTGTCCTCTCTTAAAGAGACCTTTAATAGATCTTTCAATCTATCTGTAGTTAATAATTTTTGTTCTATCTCCAGAATTCCCTTTTTGGGGAAGATTGTTGAGAAGCTATTGTGGAATCAACTACAGAGGATCCTAGAAAAACTGGATTATCTGGATTCCTTCCCAGTTAGGATTCAGGCCTAGACATCTGATGAACATAGCCTTGGATGTTTTGGTGGATGATCTTCATTGTGACCTGGATGGGGAGAGTATTCTCCTAATCATGTTAGACCTCTCAGTGGCATTCAATACCATCAATCATATTATCCTTGGGAGGTGGTAGCACCATTTTGCACTGGTTATGCTCCTACATGAGTAGACAGTTCCAGTCAGTATTTTATAGGGGGGGAGCAACTGAGCCTATGGCTGCTCCGTTGTGGCATTCCAAAGGGTTCAGTCTTCTCCCTCAAGTACTTACTCCCTCAAATAATACTTACTTAAGACTCATTAAACAATGGGGAGATGGACGGTGATATAAATTTAAATAAATAAATAAATAAACCAATGCCATCAGTGTGCTATTAACACTCAGTTATACATTGCTACCCCAGTCTGTCCAGTGATACTATGGAATTCTTGAACTGGTCTCTAGAGGCTGTAAGGGCTTAGATGAGGAGAAACAAATTCAGATTAATCCCTAGCAAGATGGAAGTCCTACTTAACCATAAACAAAAGAGCTACCTCAGAGCAATGAGCCTGATTGTTTTTCTAGACAAAGTAATAAAGTTGTAGGGAGTGGGGTCTTTATCTGTTCCAGCATGGCCCTGCATAAACAGGGAATCCTTGGCAACGTTAATTCACATCTTGATCACCTTGAAAGAGGCGGTGGTGTGCCCCATTCTTAAGATGCTATCCTTGTACCCAATAGTTTTAGACAATTTTCATGCAGTCTCCAACCTTCCCTTTTTAGCAAGATGAAGTAGATTATCTAGACCCTTTTCAGGCTGGGTTCAGGCTGGGGTACAGTACCAAGACACCATTGGTCACACTTGCAGATGACCTCTGGAGGTCTCGGGATGTGGGTGGTGCAACCATTCTGGCCCTCCTAGATCTTTCAGTGGTTTTTAATACCATTGAACATGGTATCCTTCTGAGACAGCTTTGGGGGCTGGGAGTGGAAGGCACTGTTTTGCAGTGGTTCTCCTTTCTCAGCCAGTTTCATTTGGTGTTGGTGGGTGGGAAGAGGTCAGGTCCTAGCCCCTGCAATGTAGAGTCCCTCGGGGCTTGGGTCTCTCTCTTCTCCTCTTTAACATTTACTTGAAACCCTGGGTGAGGTCATGCACTGGTATGGAGTGCAGTATCATCAATTTACTGATGATACTGTTATACAGTTCCACCCTGGGCTGAGCAGGTGATGCTGTCATGGTTCTGACCAAGTGCCTGGAAGCTGTGAGGGTCTGGATGGGGAGGAACAGACTTTACATTTCACTAATTTGAGTCTCTCTCTCTCTCTTTCTCTCTCTCTGCATGTGTGTGTGTGTGTAACTAGCTCTTCCACTGAAATAAGTAAAATGCGGAACACCACCAAATTGTACTTACTGTGTGATTCCAACCTCAAACTGTCATAACAAAATCAAGCACACTTGTTCTTTCCTTTTACAATTTGTAGCCAATAATAGCTACAAACTATGACCTTTAGATAAAGATTTTTTTAATAGTAAGACATACTCAGGTTTCTCACCATTACAAACTAGGGTCTCTCACACTGCCAATTAACACTGTAAGTTGCAGAACAGGTTTATGCATTCCAGAAGTTCAAAAATGAAACTATAATTATTATTCAATAAATATCATTTATTCAAAATATTTGAGACAAATTATATACAGGGCAATCAAATAATAAGCAATTTATAGGGAATGTAGTCTAAAGAACATCTGAGATTAAAAGCATACCAGACAGGCAAATAAGAAGCAATTAATCATCTGTGAGAATTTAGCACCTTACTCTATTCAGTTCAGTTCAGCCAAGGAACTTAGAGAGTTGCATATTCAATTCAGTGAGACAAAGATGAAAGAGAAGTTCAGAGAGCAGCAGGGGAGATGAGGGATCTTTCAAGAAGTGTTTCACTTTACCCAGGGGTCAGTTATAGAAAGAGGATGCAGAACGAGAAACGTAGCAGCTCTTGCCACCACAAAATAGGTCAAACATTCTGAAGCTTTCTATCACAGCAAGGTGGGGGAAAAAATTACAAGCTATAGCTTGCACACATATGCATGCATACAGAAATGTGCTAGCAAGGAGCATCTTTTGCACCTGATCACGTCACTTGGAAAGGAGAATAAAACAGAATGTTTCTTGCCTGAAGAGGGAGAGAAGGAGGAAGGATTATCTTTTGCTTGCAGTTTGTGTGCAGAGTTCTGGCTTTCAAAGATCAGTGTTAGATGGATCTTCCAACAGTTAGAGGGAAGAAAAATAGAAGCTCCCAATTAATCGCTGCTTGTCAGTGCCTGATGTACCCAAGATGTTATCTTGGTTTGTCCCAGATTTCCCCCGTTCCTCCAAGGCAAAGGCTAGATGACCATTCATTGTGAGTAATTTGTATTCTTGCAAGGAGCAGGGGGTTGGATTCGATTGCCTAAATGGCCCTTCCTATTCTATAATCATATGACTCCTATGGTAACTATCAGTCATGTTCAGGATCAACACTGACAAAATTGAGATCTTGAATTTTCATCCTGGCCACCCCTCCCTGGCCATCCTTCCCCCAGTCTTCTTTCTGCCCTCCATTTGCCTTCAAGATTGCTCCAGGCTTTCTTTACAGCCATTTGTATACCAGCAACTGCCAAAGCCTGTAATTTCCATCTAACACAAAGTTACGAAGGAGAATTTTGGAGGTCAAGCTAAAAGCCCCTACCTCAAATACATCCTCGCAGGGAAACTAAACTGTCAGCTCAGCCATAAAACATTTGGAAGGCTAAGGAATGCTGATAGTATGGAAAAAGAAACTAGGAGGCAAACACAGACTTTGGGAATCAGGAATAGTTTGAGAATTCTTATAACAGCAATTCTCCATAAAAAAACTATATTCATTAAATACCGCTTTTTTGCTCTTTCAAAACCCCCGTTGTCTTTGTAGACCTGCCCCACTACCACTTAGTTATGCCCTAATGGCCTCACTGACCTCACTTGATACATGATGTGCTATATCCAATCAAATACTCTGCAGTTGTTTATACCAAATCAGCTGCTATCCCCATTCACATGTTTACTCTAATTTGCATAAATCTATAAAGAAGGACTGTAACCTCTGCCCTTTTTAGGCCTGACTTTGCCTCCAATTTTGTTTCAATGTAATTGTGTCCTGGTCTCCAATTCAAACATACTCCTGTTCAAGACTCTCCTGTACTTGTGTGCAACATTGTGTTGTAAATACAAAAGGTCAAAGCTTGCATTAGGACATCATGCCACATGGTTGGCATTTTGCTGTCATGTGACTGCAGAGATTATGGACGTGAGATCCCCAGCCTTTTACCCTATGGGTTCAGGCCTCCCCTCAGAATCATTAAAGCAGTCACATCTTTTCTCATGCTGTTTCTAAAGCTGTTCACAGTTGTTTCCATGTACACATGCATGCATGCATGTGTGCATACAAAGCCTCTTTCCTGGGGCAAAAGTACTGGTTCTTCTTGATCTCTCAGTGGCCTTCAATCATGTATCCTTCTGGACAAGCTATATGGTTTTGGAGCAGAAGGCACAGTGTTGTGGTGATCTTCCTCCTTTCTCCATGACTAGTTCCCATCAGTGTTGACTGGTGGGAAGAGGTCCAGTCCAAAGCCCCTTATTTGCAGGGTGCCTAAAGCTCAACACTCTCACCCCTCCTGTTTAACTTCTTCATGGAACTGCATGGGGTTAGGGATCTTCAGTATGTTGATGATACTCAACCAAATATCTCAACCCCTGGTCATTCCAGTGATGCTGTAAGATCTTATCCCAATAAGGAGGATGGAGGCTGTTCAGATCTGGATGGGGAAGAGCAGGCTTAAACTTAACCTTGACAAACTGAGCAGCAAGGGGTGCATGGTTCTTCTGGTGCTAGAGATTCTCTATGATTCTGAATGAAGTAGCACTTCCTCTTACAGAATTGGTGCACAATTTGGGGGTCCTCATGGACTCACAGCTCTTGCTTGAAGAGCAGGTGGCAATTGTGGCCAGAAGAACTTTCACACAGATTCATCTGGTATGCTAAACGTGCCCTTTCTTGGGCTGGGAGTCCCTTCTCATGGTCACTCAGGTCTTGGTCACCTTGTAATGTGCTCTACCTGGGGCTGCTTTTGAAGACCACTGGGAAGCTACAATTGATCCAGAACACAGGGGTGTGAGCAGTTCTGGGCTCATCTCAGTACACCCACGTAACACTTCTGCTATGTGAGCTGCACTGGTGACCAGTGAGCTTCCACATACAATTCAAGATGCTGGTTATCACCCATCAAGCCCTTCATGGCATAGAGCTTATCTGACGGGTTGCCTCAGTCCCATCATTTCTGCCTGCCTCATAAATTCTGACTTAGCGCACTTCATCTCCCATCCCTTAAGCAATGTCATTTGATGGGATTAGGAAGTACACCTTCTCTGTCATGGTGCCTGCCTTCATACTAATATCCCCCTGGAGATTCAGACTGCCCCAACCCCGCAAGCCTTTAAATGATCTCTGGAAACCTATTCTTTCCCCAAGTTCTGGGACCATCTGATGTGTGGTGTCTTCTTCACATAGTCAAGTTTACTATTTGTTTTGTTCTTAGGCATTCTATCTGTTTTTAATCAGCATGCCTCCCAGAGTCAGTGTTGAGGTGGGCGGCCTTATAAATCTAATAAATAAAGTTGCTCTTGTAACCATTCAAACTGAGGTGCTTCATGCATGCTCCAGTCTTCAAAGGACTTGCACAACCTAGTCAAGAGTGGTCTCTCCAAGAGGGCTCATGTCTGGGAAGGACGGGTAGTACTCCCCCTTCCAAAGTAGTAAGAGCCACGTAAAACCCTGGGAGCGGGGGAGAGAGATTGCCTTCCTTCGCGACTGCTGGTCGTGGAGAACAAAGGAGCCTCATCCTAGCAACACTGTTACACCTGTCGCTGTTGCCGCAGCCCAGGAAACCAAGCTGGCTGCTCGAACGCATGACGCCAGGAGCGGGGAGGGAGCGGCAGATTCCAGAGTGACATCCACAAACGGCCCAGAGGGATTCCTTTTCTTACCCCCACTCCACCCCCACTCTTAGCGCGGATGTATCCACAGCTGGCGGGAGCGAAGCTCCTCGTACCGCCGAGCGTTTCATTTTTAAACAGCCTCTTTCCGAGGTTCTGAAAGGGGGCGGAGACTAGAGGCCAGCAGAGCCGGATGTGACGCTGCCTGCACGGTGTAAACAGTTTGGTGGGATGCTGGTAACCGTAGGTTGGCGACTGTGGTCTGGAGCGCGAGAGGGTGAATGACAGTCGCCGCGGCTTCCTGGGCTGCGCCTGCGGCTTCTTCCGTCCCCTGTGCGTCCAGAAGAAGGGAGCCTTGGAAGCGCAGCCCGTCTGAAGGAAGGAGCTCTGCTTAGGATCCCTTTCCTCCCGCGGGACCTAAAAGAGGGTCCCGCGGGGAGCGGTGCTCCTGTGAGGGAAGAACGGGGACCCCCTCTCCCCCTCCCCCCCACCCATATCTCGGCGGGGAAAGGAAAGGACGGCTGGGGCGTCCCGGAGGGTGCAGGAGGCTGCTTTTATTCGTCCGTTGAACGGAAGCTCACTGTTTTTTTTTCTCTCTCCAAATTCCCGTTTCCCTCACCAGGGCGAAACGGGGGAGGAGGAGGCTGCAGGCCCCTTGCCTTTCCTTCTCTTCCATCCTCCCAGGCAAATAGGACAATGGTGCAGAAGAGGCCGAAGTAACCGCTTAGGCTGGAAAGAGAACGGCAGTGAGGGCCAGGTGCTGGTTTTGTGTGCGTGTGTGCGTGCGTGCGTTTGTCCCTGAGAAAAGCGAGGGGGGTGAGGAGGTATTTTGACTTCCCCACTTTCCTTTTGGCGCCTTCCCTTTCTTGCCCACTAATTCCCTGTCTCTGTCCCCCTTCCCTTCCCCACATTTGCTTATCATCCTCGCTATCCTCTTCCTCCCCTGGTCCCTGCCAGATCCGTTAACAGGGTCTCTTTGCTGTGGAAGATGGCGAAACCAGGGATGAGCTGGCAACACCACTATTACAGTGGCAGCTCCTCGACCAACACTGGAAAATTCAACACCACCTCTTCTTCAGTGACGTCCTCCCAGTTTGGCATGGAATACAACCACGATCTCCATCTCAAAATGAGCAAGAAAATAGCTCAGTTAACCAAGGTAGGAGACTGTCCTCCATCCTCTCAAGTCTTTTCCTCCTTAGTATTTCTTTTGCTCACTCATGCTATTTGTTTTTATATGTATCCTGGAACTGTGTACTTCAGACTTTGCATAGGTTGAAAGAAAATAATCATTTGACTGAACATCTGAATTTGTCAAGATTCTTTTAATAGAAGGCTTATTGCACAGTGGCTATTCTGTCATTTATCACAGAGGACCATGGCAGTGGATATGTTCTTTTCTGGGATTCTATTTCTTTCTCCCAATTCAGTATATGATGGCCTCTGGATAGGTGGAGGGAATAAAAGTTGCAATCTAAGATATACTCACAATAGTAAGCTCCACTGAATGTAGTAGAATTTGACAAAATGTAGGATCAGATGGTATGTTTGTATGCCAGATAGCCAATGATGCATAATTGTTTATATTTTAATTGTTGCTTTTATATTAGCATGTAAAAATGCTTGGTACTTTCATTTTCAATAACTTGTTTAAGTTCTGTTGTATCTTTCTTTCATAAGGATTCTTAGAATTTTCTAGTGAGCTTTATAATGCCTAACTGCTATTGTTTTGTTTCAGAACTGCTTTTCATGCAAATCTTGACAGTGTTCAAATATTAAAATAAATAAGTTTGCCTTTAGAAAGGAATCAGTAGGATGAAGTTCTCTTTGGAAAGAGTTTCATAATCCCAATCTACTATAGAAGGGCATTTGCCCGGATAGAGGTTCATGTAGCCTGTCATTTAGATATAATTTGGAATAAGTATCATTAGATGATCACAAGAAATATATTCCAGCAATCACATTTCTGGGTATAACTGCAAGATTTATTTTATGTACTTATTTCATATACATGTTGTAGGAGACTGCATATACTATGTACACACATGCCTATCAATATTATACTTGATAATGTACAGGAATATTTTTCAAGAATATAAATTGCTCTTATAATCCAGCTGTAGTTTGATAGGCTTGGTAAAGTTAAAATGTATATTAACCAAGCTCAGCTAATATATACTTCCCTTCCCAAACCTGGTACCTTCAGATGTGTTCAACTACAGCTGCTATAATCAGTAGATAATTCAACCATATGTTTAATTCCCAACACATCTGGTGGCAGTAGATTCCAAAAGCCTGATGTATACAAAAATTGTTCAATTTGTGGTAAGCTTGGTATGTTAATTGCAGCATTGTTTTTACAAAGCAAGTATGAAGGACACTGGTATTTTGGGGCAGCTGTATTTGAAAAAAGGGTTAATGATAATTAAAATGGTTGAATATGTTTTATAAATATGATGTTAACTTTTGTTTGTATTAGAAATGCCTAGTGTTTATTCAAGTGGCAGTTGATTGCTCTGAATTTTCTTTCTTGTTGACCATTGGACTTCACTAGCTTTAGTTTATATTCTTAATATAAGTACAGTACAATTCACAACTACATTTTACATTTTAAAGAGGCAGCCATTAACTGAATCCTTTATAAACTTGTTTATGTGAAATGTCAGATTCAGAGGTATATGGCTCCAAATACAACTGCTAGGACTAAGAGTGGGTGAGGAATACTTTTAAATCCTACATAGGCATTTCTCCAAAACATCTGATTAGCTTTGGTTTTGCGTTGAATACTGGATGAGATTATTCTTGCTATATTCAGATTTAATATACTGTAGTGTCTATAAAATATGAATTTCAAAGTTTCAGCTCTGTGTAATGAAATATTTGAGCAACTTTTTAACATGGTTATCTGGAATGCAAAATATATTGACATTTAATGAGTGATGAGGAAGAATTGATATGCCCAGTGAAGAATATGCTATATTTATTCTTATTTGTTTAAACCACTGAGACTCAAACAAACCATTTATTCTTTTTAAAAATTCCCTTTAAAAGTATGGTCATACAATAATCTCAAAATCATAGTTATATTCCAGCTGATTTTCTGGCACTTCATGTTTATTTTCCTGAATTTGATGTCAAGTTACTTTTACAAAACAGCCTGTGTTACGTTGGCCCTGGGTATAGTGCATCCACCACCTCTAGACACCACATTACTCTAATTGAATCCTGTCTAATTATCTTTACTCTTCCACCAGCCACTGTAGGGAGTCAGTTTAGGTACTCATTTGATTTATTTTATCCTACATTCCCTGAGATAAGGTTAAGCTTTCTTCTGGGAAAAGGGAGCAGAAGAAGCTGCAGGACCTTGCTAATTATACTTACCTTTAATCCAGGTTAGGTGCTGTAGCCTAAGTCATAAAAAAAATCCAGAATCCTTCATAAGGAGGCCAGATGACCAGAAGTGGGCTGAACAGTCCAGATTTTTTATCTGTTTCCACCCTCTGTTTGATTTACCCTGCCTGTCTTTTTGTTTGCTGTGTTTTGTTTCCTCTACCGTAGAGCATATGAGAGCCAGTTTGGTGTAGTGGTTAAGGTATCAGGCTAGAAACTGGGAGACTCTGAGTTCTAGTCCTGCCTTAGGCACAAAGCCAGCTGGGTGACTTTGGGCCAGTCACTCTCTCTCAGCCCTGGGAAGGGGGATAATGGCACACCACTTTTGAAAAGCCTTGCCAAAAAAACTGCAGGGACTAGTCCAGGTAGTCGCCAGGAGTCAAAAACTGACTCGAAGGCACACAATAAAATAAAATAAAAAATAAAAAAATAGAGCAACAGTTTCTGGACTGCAAGAAATCTGGGTAGCCATTAGATGGCAGCTACTAATTGGAAATTTCTTATCTCCTTGCTGACATCTAATGGTTGTCTGGATTTTTACAGCCCAGATATGGTGTGCCTACTCTTCTTTGTTTTCTGGCATTAGGCTTGAAAACAGAAGAGCACATGCAGATGTAACACTGACCTGGCTAGCCTCCAAGGAATCTGCATATTGATGAGGCACAATAGTCTGGGCAAGAAGGAAATGGGGAGGCAGAACAATCAGCTGACTCTAAGGCAAAATTCCAAGCCTTTCTTTTTCTTGGCAGCTACTAGTGCAAATTTTAAAAGTTTACTATTAGGACAGCTGATGACCTGCTAGTAAAAAAAGCTAAAAATCCCATCTATGTATGAATTGAGGGTGCAATTTATAGTTTCTTTATCCCTTTATTCATTTATCTGAATGATTTATATGGCTGCCAGTCTCACAGCAATGACTTTGGGTGGCATACAAAATGATAAAACCAAAACAGTAAAATTAAACCAACGATCTACATAACAAATGGTCAAGATTGAAAAAAATTGTTCCCAATTTACAAGGGGGGAAAAAAGCCATTTCATGAGAAAAATTACCGCCTGTGGCCAGAATGAACCTGAGGCCTTAGCGGACATATCTGTTTATTTATTTAAATTTATTGGCTGCCCAACTCCAGTGGACTCTGGACAGCACACAACATTGGAAAAAAAGACATAAAAACAGCTGAAAACATTAAAGCAATAGGCAGGCCAGACTCAAATGCTCTAATAACAAAATCCACAAAACAAACAGAGGCCATTAAACCAATAGCACACATCAACCCCAGGCCTGGGACCAAAGCCAGGTTTTCAAATTTTTCCGGAACCCCAGGAGAGAGGGTACCATCCTTATCTCTGGAGGATGCTGTTCCAGAGAGTGGGGGCCACTACAGAGAAAGCAGGCTTTCTAGGTCCCACAAGATGGCAACATTTAATGGGTAGGATCTGGAAAGCACCTACCCTGCTGGAATGTACCAGCCAGGCAGAAATGATTGGAGACAAGCAGTCTCAGGTATCCAGACCCTATGCCATACAGGGCTTTATGGGTAAGAACCAGCACCTTGAATTGCACTCAGAAGCCAACTGACAGCCAATGGAGCTCATGTAGCAGTGGTGCCACATGGGCAACTGGCAGGTTACTGCTTGCGCTGCTGCATTTTGAACCAGCTGTAGCTTCCAGGTGGTCTTCAAGGGTGGCTGAAGAGTGCATTGCAGTAATCCAATTGTACGGTGAGCAGGGCATGAGTGACCGTCTGAAGGGCACTGTTCTTTTTATATGAACCTACACGCTAATATACCTACACCTCCTTGTAGAGATCAAGCTTCTAATGAAGGAGAGGTGGTTGAGTTCCTACTCTCCGACTGGGACCCCACTGTCACAAACAGAGTTGCCAAGTTTTTAATGGCAGCTATTTCTATAAGAAGGCTTAAGATATCCTAATCTTGGAAGGATATAATGAGGAAGTTCTTTATTTTAAATGTATTGTTATTTTATCTATTTTGTCTTGCTTTTTAATTTTATTCTTTTTTTTTGCTTATTTGTATACATGTAAATTTTAACTGGCAGGTCCTTAGGGTTTTATTGCTTTTATTGTATTCAAGCCCACTTTTAGATGTTGTTTTATTCAGTATTGTAACTACTTTGCTGGTCATAGACCATAAATAAATAAACTTTAAAAATACAAGAAAAACAGCAATAAAACTAGTCAACCAGCAGAACTTGCTTAACCTCCTGGCCCAAATGCCTGAGGGAACAGCCAAGTGTTTCGTGCCTTGTGAAAGGCTAGCAGCTGTGTATGTATGTGAGAGAAAAGTGTTCTTGTGAGTAGGGAGTGTATACATCAGCTGGTGACATACTAACATTACTCATTACTGTTACAGTTATTTTTAGTTGAAGTTAGCGCTTAATTTTTAAAAATATCACTCAATGTCCTCCTTTCTTTCATCATATCCTCTTTCATAGGGATTTTAATTGTCATCCTAATCCCTCATTTTCAGTAGCTTTGAATTGATTCCAGCCTCCTCCAGTTAAAAGTTGGAGAGAAAGAAATAGTTCTTAGTGCCCTAAGAGTCCAGTCGGAATATTTTCCCTGTGTATCTTTGTGATGGAATACTTAAGAGAGCTTGGGAGCAATAAGACAGTTAAGGGAGGAAACAGGGCCTTTGCAGAATAATCTCTTGAGTCCCTGGGAGGGGGGAAGCATGGGAAAGAGACTGAAAATAGTTCTGCTTTAATGACACTAGGTATAGGTTATGTGGGAGAATTTATTTTGTAGGCTTTCAAAATTCCGCTATATTACGCTACTAGCAATAAAGAACTTTCCAGCAACCCAAGTGGTTCTTGTTTTTTTAAGATTGCCAGCCTCACAGGGCTTGGTATTGTTGTTTTTTTTAACAATAATGATAGATTGAGAAATATATGAAGTCACTCTGCACTTTATTTTGGATTTCATTTTCTTGTAGTATGCAAGCAAACAAAAGTTTAAAAGAGTATCAGACTAACAGAGCAATGTAGAAATCATAATAAATATAACTTGGTCACACTCCACTACAGTTTCAAGTGGGAAACTATTAGCATCTTAGATAAAGCCGAATCCCAAAATCCTAAGGAGTTCCTGGAAGCTTGGCATTCAAACAAATCAGCCATCAATAGAAACACAGAAATAAACCACATTTACACACTATTCAAAAGAGACAATAAAAAGCCTGGGAAGGAAACAAAATGACTAGAACACATCCCCTCCAGCAGCCAACGTTCAGATAAGCAGGGATCAGCACCAGACAAACAATCAGGCAGAAAACAATAATGTAGAAACACCCAAGGAGGAAACTACACCCCCACCAAAACTGGCAGTGCAAGCTACTGCATATAAATAGGCAGCAAGCCCCACACCCACAGCAGTGGATAAGAAAGAAGAAAATCTTGAGGTCAAGAGAACCTCACTATTATAGCTTGATTTCAATCACAGACCTTATTTATAAATTGAAACAAGAAAAATAAATTGGGTATTGACAGAAGAAAAAGATAAGAATCTGCATCATGCATGTTAAATTATTGATAAATTTTAAAGAAACCAAATATGATTAGAATCTTATGTATATCAGTTATTTCTAAATTTTAAAAATATGTAGACATACACTAAAGACATCCATTAAAATCTAAGATAAATACTGTAAAGAGAGATTGGAGAGGGATTTCAAGAGAGTAAGCTGTTTGTTCTTCTTCATATTGAAAGCAATGCAATCGTGCCAGCAGCCCAGGGCTGGGAGCCACAAGTGCACTATGCAAACAGATTACAGTACTCTCTTGAAAGCTCTTTCTCTCCAATCTCTCTGCTCTGCAAGTGGGGAGGGGGAAAGCAAGCAATTTCTGTAGGCAATCTCTCCTTTGCCTGACCCTTTCCCGCTGCCGGCACATTTGCATTGCTTTCAGTGTGTAGAAGAGGAAACAGCTTACTCTCTTGAAATCTCTTCCTCTACAATCTTTCTGTTCTGGGGGGTGGGGGTGAGGCAAAGGAGAGATTGCCTATACAAATCACTTGTTTTTATTTTCCCCAACTACCTTACAGAGCAGAGAGATTGGAGAGAAAGAGATTTTAAGAGAGTACTGTAAGCTGTTTGGTAGTGCGCCTGGGGCTCCCAGCCCTGGGCTGTGGTGTGATCGCATTGCTTTTGATGTGTACAAGACAGTAAGCAGGCACTCAAGCATTCCAAAGGGTGGGGGAGTCATTAGGAGGCAAACAAAAGCCAAAAGTGTGAAACTGACTAGTCTTGTCTGTTTCCAGTGGAAAGCACAATCATGGTCATGTGATTTCCCACTTAGTGACTGCTTCACTTAGCAGTAGTTGCCAGTCCCAATTAGGGTCATCAATTGAGGATTACCTAGATGAAAAAATAGGTTTGCAATACATATTTTCATGTGAGGATATCTTGATGCATATCTACAAATGATAGATGATAGCTAGATAGCTAGTTTGGTCTAGTGGTTAAGGCAGCAAGGCTAGAAACCAGGAGACTGTGAGTTCTAGTCCCACCTTAGGCATGAAAGCCAGCTGGGTGACTTTGAGCTAGTCACTCTCTCAGCCTACCTCAACCCACAGGGTTGTCGTTGTGGGGAAAATAGGAGGAGGAAGGAGTATTAGATATGTTTGCCACCTTGAGTTATTTATAAAAATAATGAAGGTGGGATAAAAAATAAAAAAAATATGATTCAGTGTCCTCACTTAAAAAATATAAACCATAGCTTCTGACATGTGTATTTGGGCACTTTCCCTTTTACTTCACTGCTTCTCATTTAAATATCTCTGTCTCTCTCTTTCCTCAGTTCCTTAATACAGATTCAGATGTGATGAAGACCTAGAAACATCAGAAAAAATGTTAAATTGATTTGAGTTTCACTAATTGAAGACAGACAAACAGGGCTAATAACCACCAGTACTTGCAGAATTTACCAGTTTTACACCAGGTTTATGAATGGGGCAATGACATGTTTGAGTTGTAAATAAAGTGTTGGACTTTATCCAAGTGGCCCACTTGGATTAAAATTATTTCTCTGCAGGAAGCATACTAAATGTTCTAGACAAGTTGCTGTAGCATTTTGTAGGTTAACATATGCCATCTGTTGTAATATTAAAGTATCTAAAGCCTTGTGACAGAAGGATGAGGTGTGATAAACATGGTAATTGATGCCTCTGAAGACTGAGAAACCAGGTCTTTTATTAGGTTGGTATGATTATTGTCAGAGGAGAAATGCAGATGGAGTTACATTTAGGTGTTCTGGAAGAAATGTTTATATTTGCAACATCTACTTAGAGATAAGTAGCTATTTGTGGATAGACGAATTTCTGTAAGCAAATGTGTCTGATGTCAAATATAAAGTATATGTTTGACAAACAGAGGCATCAAACCCTGAGGAAAACCCAAAGGCTAACTCTTGCCTCACTTTCTCATTTGCTATTCTTTCAATACACACATGAGAGTCTAAGTATTCCTGTCTTAAGACAATATACAACATACATTTTTTAATCCATGAAGTATCACAAAATTCTTGTCTGTTGTTCCTTGTAAGGGCTGAAGCTGGTGAGGTAGAATCCTATTTAGGGTAACCCAGTCCTTGCCACTGGATAAGCTCCAGGGCCACTGTGAGGAATATTCTTGCTATGTGGCAGATAAAGCTGCTCAGAGCCACTCATTGTTGGCCTCCAACTGGTCTGTTCCAGTTGAGGTGCCCAGGACAGGATCTTGTGTGGTTATCTGGAGTGAGTTTGATTTGATGACTCCCAAGGAAGTGGACAGGGTTCTCCAGTCTGTTAGGTCTGCCACCTCTTTGTTAGATCCAGGCCCCTCCTGGATGGTTAAAGCTGCCCGAGAGGTGATCTGTGGTTGGGCCTATGCAGTGCTGTTCGCTTCTTTCAGTGAAAGGGTTGTTCCACTAGCCTTGAAGAAGGCTGTGGTACGCTCTCTCTGCAAGAAGCCATCACTGGAACCAGTTGTCCTGGACAATTACTATCCAGTATCTAACCTTCCCTTTTTAGGGAAGGTTGTGGACAGGGTGATTGGGCATCAGCTCCAGAGGAAGCAGAAGCAGTTTATTTGGACCCATTTCAGTCAGGTTTCAGGCCAGGGTTTAGCATGGAGACAGCATTGGTCACAATTGTGGATGACCTGTGGTGAATCTGGGATGGGAGTGGTGTGTCCATCTTTATGCTTCTTGATATCTCAGTGACTTTCAGTACCATTGACCATGGTATTCTTTTTGACCAACTTCGGAGTTGGGGATGGGAGGCACTGTTTTATGGTGGTTTTCCTCCTTTCTCTGTGGCCAGTTTCAATTGGTGTTGACAGGTAGGGACAGATCTCTCCCATGGCCCCTCACTTGTGGGTTGCTGCCAGGTCTGATGCTCTCTCCCCTTCTGTTTAAACATCCACATGAAACTGATAAGTGAGGTCATCCATGGTCTTGTCTCAGACCAAGCACACACAACTCTTTGATTGGTACACACAACTACACAAAGATGTAGTTGCAAATTTTTACTAGGTGGGTTTTTAAGCAAATAGCAAGCAGCAGAGAAAAGGTTATGTGCACACACACACAAGAGCAATCAAGCTCCCACTAAAGAGATAGTCCAAAATCCAAGTACACAAGAGTAGTCAGGCAAATCCAGGTGTCCAAAGCATTATAGCAAGATTATCAGCTGGTCTAGGTTCTGAGTCACAGTTACATGGGTTCAAGTGCAAAGGCAAGGTGCACAGAATCTGGGTTTACAAACAGTTGTTTCAACAAAGAGGCTCAAGCTCATAGCTCTTCTTAAATAAGAGCAGCCCCAGTGTGGCTCATTTAGGAGGGTAAGACTGCTTCCTAGCAAGTAACCTCACAGAATTCCTTTGCTCTGCTCTCCTTGCTGCCCTCCAAGCTCTTGTGTTGGGAGGGGGTGGTAATTCCACACCCTCATCTTCAGAGGCAGCAGCAGTCTCTGCTGGTTGCTGGCCAGCCCCACCTCCTCAGAGAACAGTCTATCTGGTGATTCTGGAGCTGACTGTTCATTATCTATGGCCACTTCTGGAGCTTGCTGCTTGTCAGTCTCTGTCTCTGAATCTGACTCTGAGCCCACCATGATCAGGGCTGCAACCAGGGGGGGTGCTGGGGGGGGGCGCCAAAATGGGCGTGGAATCCATGTTTGCCCCAGGTGACACAGACCCTAGTTGTGGCCCTGACCATGACATCCACCAATGTCCATCAGGTATGATCAAAATGTGAATGATACTCAGTTATGTATCTCAAGTGGCCTCTGAGTGATGCAGTCAAAGTCCTGAATCAGTGCCTAGAGACTGTGTGGGTCTGTGTAGGGAGGAACAGACTTGGGGTCAATCCTGACAAGACTGAGTGGCTATATTTATTTGGCTTCTGGGTGCAATTCAAGGTGCTGGTTATCACCTTTGAAGCCCATCAAGGCATAGGGCCTGGCTATATGAGGAACCACCTATCTCCAGTTGTCTCTGCCTGTCTAGTACAGTCCAGTAGGGTAGGTGCACTCCAGGTCCTGTCAATTAAATGACACAAATATCATTTTGTGGAACCCAGGATGTACACCCATTCTATTGCAGTTCGTACCCTCTGGAATTATGTCCTCCCAGATATTTGTGTGGCTTCTTCCCTTATGTTGTTCAGGAAACTATTGAAGACCTGGTGGTTCTCCCAGATGTTAGGGACAGGGTGATTGTGGAGTCCCCTTTTGTCCTTTTGCCTGTTTGTTTTGGTCTTGTTTTGAATACTTCTCTCTTCTAGTCAGTTGTATCTTTTATATGCTTTTTTGGTATATATTAGTTCTTAGTTGTAAGCTGCCCAGAGTAATTTGGGAATCAGGTGGCCAGATAAAAAGATTAATATATAAGGTTCAGTAGTCAGTTTTCTTCTTAGGTGTTTCCATAGGATGTGATGCATCTTAGAGAAGTGTCAGGCTTGACTTCTGACTAGTCACTGTCCTAGAACTGATCTAAGGAGAATTTATTTCTGCTTGATGTCTGGTTCAAGTACACATGTAGGCTTAAATATGTTTGCATATTTTAGCAGCTGTAGTATACAGACTTAGTAAACAAAACCACGTGACATTTAATATATTGCATCTTAACATGGTTAGTTTTTCTGCCAATCATGGTTTTTTTTAATAAGAAAATGTCATCAATCTTGTTTGTGTATTAATATATTTTTATGTTCTGAACTGTGCCACACAGAGTCTCGTATTGGATTATTTTGAAATAATTTATTATAAGAAAATACCTTTTTATGTATTTATATATGCAGGTAATATATGCTTTGAACACAAAAAATGATGAACATGAAGCTGCTATGCAAGCTCTCAAGGATGCTCATGAAGAAGAAATTCAACAAATCCTTGCAGAAACCAGAGAAAAGATTTTGCAATATAAGAGTAAAGTTTCTGAAGAAATGGATCTAAAAAGAAAGATCCAGGTTTTAGAAGAGTCTTTGGAAGATCACAAAAAGATGAAGCATCAAGCCTTAACTGAATTTGAGGCTTATAAAGACAGAGTTGAGGATATGCAACTCTGTGCAGAAGCTCAGCATGTCCAACGTGTTGTAACTATGTCACGTGAAGTGGAAGAAATTAGAAAGAAATTTGAGGAAAGATTACGAAGTTTTATACAGCTGCAATTACAGTTTGAGAAGGATAAACGTTCAGCTCTTGAAGAGCTGAAAGCTGCACATAGACTTGAGGTCCAAGAACTTATGAAGGCACATCAAAATCAGAATATTACTTTAAACAAAGGACAGGAAAAATTGGAAGAATCACACAGGCAGGATGTAGAACAGTTGAATGCCAAAGTAGAAGAGCTAAGAATGGAAAGAAAAAAACTCATTGAGGACTATGAATGTAAACTCAGCAAAGCTCAATCTTTCTATGAACATGAGCTTGATACTATGAAAAGATCACAATTGTTTACAGCTGAAAGCCTGAAAACCTGCAAAGATAAGGAAGTGGAGCTAAGAAAGGAATTTCAGAGTCAAGAATCAGTTATACGAAAAAATCTGGGGAAGCTTAAGACTGAGTTGCAGATGGTTCAGGATGAAGCAGGCGGTCTACGAGAAAAATGTCAGAAGCTTCAAGTGGCTCTAAGTACTGCAGAAAACAATGTACAGGTGAGATAATTATTGTTAGTTATTTTTTTAATAATAAACAAATACAGTTGTTAGAGTGAGGTTGATGAAGTTTCTTGTTGCTGGGCTGGGTGTAAAATCAGGTTAGTTTCCCTGCAGTAGATTGACAGACCAAGTAATTTCTTCCCATTGTATTTAGAGCTGTGACAAAATTTGCTTTTCTATGTGAAACTGCAGTAGCTTTTTGTCTAACAGTGAAGGCCATAGGCAACTGAAATAATTAGTGTTCTGTTAAAATTAATGGTTTGGATTTTTAGAGCTCATTGAGGAGGCAATTTAGTTTCTAATATCCTTTCCCTTCCCTGCAGGAGCCACTTATATTTTCTGTTTTATAACATGTACTGAGCTAAAGGAGTGGCTTAAGAGGCTGCAGTAGGAAAAAGCAAGTAGGGAAAGTCTTGTTTCTCTAGATTTAAATAAAGGAGTAGATTTTCCTTCCCTAAACCTGGAACTTTCCCATAATTATTGTTATTATTATTTATTGCATTTATATTCCATCTTTTCTCTTGCACACTCAAGTCTGCTTACTTGGACACCTTCTCTGGTGGAAGTTGAAATGTTTTGTATGTGTATGCAAAAACAGATACATATGTACATGTGCACAGATCAGAATATTAAATATTTTTATTGATTACAATAAATAAACATTTTATTGATCTTAAGGTTACATTATGTTGTCCATGCTTTTTCCCCATTTTCCTTTGAAAGTTTTAGATACCTGTGTTGGAATAATAGTTGGATGTTAAAGAGTGGAATTGAAACACTACACTATAAATGTCAGTTGATGAAAAAAGTGCATACCAAATAAAAATACTAAATTGGATAAAAGCTAAAATATGGATGTGATTTGTTTATGAAGTGGCTGTGACTTTTCTAAAGTGTGTGAAGATTGCATCTGTGCCTGACAATTGGAAGAATGCTGTTTATCATTCCCTAATGCAAAGGAGAACAGAGCAAAAGTAAATGAAGAGACCATAATGGGGTTATTTTATTAAGGCTAGCTGGAAGGATGCTTGGAAGAACTGTGATTGAAGGTTACAAGGTGTGACAATGAGTAAATGTGAGTGCAGTGTGTGTAGTATGTGTAGAGTAATGTGTAGGCAGTATGTGCAGACTAGATTTTTGCTCTTTATAAAGACACTAAGAAATGCATGAATGTGAGAAAGTTTATGTAGTTTTGTTGATTTAGAGAAAGCATATGACACAGTGAATAGGCTTGAATTATGGAAATTTTACATGAATATAGAATTGACAGTTGATTGCTGAATGCAGTAGCAGTGCATGCATAAAAATAATGCTTTGCAAATAGCTCAATTTTGGGCAACAAAATAAGATAAGGATGTGTGATGTCCTTTTGTTTAATTAATGGATTTATGGATAAAATGGATAATGAATGCTTGCAGTGATGCTAGATATGTATTGGCTGCAGACGTAAATGTACATTTGTATTTTTGGTATGCAGATTGTACCATGTCGTTTGTTGAGATCTCAAATTCTAGATAGATTTTTAATGCTATCAATGGAATGGATCTGAAAATCAGTGTATCAAAGACCAAGAACATTATATTTGATAGGACAAATGGAGTGATTGCAAATTGTATATAAATGACAAAAAACTATGTTGAGTAGATGAATAGGTCTATCTTTGGTAGAATTTTTAGTAAAGATAGGAAAATAGATGAAGAAGTTTTAAAACATGCAAATGCTAGGTGAAATGGAGGATAGTGTTTTTTTCTGTTATGAAAACGTTAGAAATGAATTTTGAAAGAAGTGAAAATGACTGCATATAAGATTATGCAAATGCCTGCTTTGTTATATAGAAGTAAGAGGTGTGTCAGGAAAAGTATAAAAATAATTTGGATACAGTAGGAATAGACATTGAATTGCCCAAAGTCAAGCCTATTGTGTTTGAGGATAGACTAGAACCTGGGTCTCCCTGGTGCCAATCCAACACCTTAAGCACTATCACACAATCACACTGGCTCCCTATATGAGGGAAGAGTGAATGGATTAGAAGTAGAGGAAAACTGAAGAACTCATGACTGGATGGAATTGATGAAATTCTGAAAAAAGGTAAGTTTAAAGAACAAAAGGCAGAGGATGAAGCAGTGCAAAAACAAGGTAAAAGCACGGATGGTTTGCAAGGATAGAAAGGTGTGGAGACGTATAATAAATAGTATACACTAGATTTAGCTATATTTGCTCTCCTTTTTCTTATTTCAGACCTTTAAATTCTTTGGTTTACAATATGTTCACATTGCATACTGTGAAAAGGAATAGGGTATGTATGTACGTACAAATGGCAGCAAAGGAGAAGAATAATTTATTCTATCAGTAGTATCTATTTTGTAGGAATAGTATTAAATACTACCCAGTATCTTCTTTTACCCCTAAATTTGAAAATCCATTTTCTAAGATTCATATTGCTTATTGCTTATTTTTGCACATTGTATAACATTACTTACCTTTCTGCAACTTTTTAAAGCAACTGCGTTTTTTCCCTAGAATCATCTGGCTGCTTTCTGTAGCTGCAGGACAATCCTGGAAAATCATGCACTTCATTTAAGGAGTTACAGACGGGTCTAAATGAGGACTATGCAGATTCCAAGTTACCTTTTTGCCTTCAAATCCAAAGCCCTGCATAGCCATAGTATATACAGTATTAGCTATATCACTAATTGCATTTCTACCTCCTGTAGTTCAATTACTATTATTTCATTACATTTTTAAGAATCTAATTTCTTTAAACTCACTTGAGTGATTTTTTGCCTATCATTCCCTGGCAGCCCAACATGCCCACAGAATAAAATCCTCTGTATACTGCCATGAGATCTTGGGGAAAAAATGGGCTATAAAGAAATAAATAGCTACTTGATATTCCATCATATACAGGATCCCTATCTATAACTTATCTATAACTGAGGTCCTTTGAGTAGTCATCTGTGCGTGTTTGCATTCTGTTGCTACTACTATATAGAATACATACATTTTGTAGTTTATTCGTTCAGTCGCTTCCGACTCTTCGTGACTTCATGGTCCAGAATAAGGATCCTTCCTTATGGTCCAGAATACATATATAGCTTATTTCAAAATGATATACTGTATATGTTTGTCTGCGTAGTTCATTTGCTTTGCTTTTCTACAATATTAAGGAATTTTAGGTATTTTATACTTGCAGATTTGGGATAGATTATTGTGCTAAATGCTGCCATTGTTGATTTTTGTCCGATGGCATTTTAGTTCTCATCTTCATGCATTTTAAGCACATATCAGTTTTTTCTTATTGTCATCTAACATAGCTTGAAGAGATGATAAAAAACTATATATGATTCTGATTCCCCCCTTTAGGGGGAGATGGGCGGTGGCAAAATTTAATAAATAAAATAAATCAGGATTTGCAATCAGGGGCAAATATATTAGTCAATTTCAGTCCTGCTGCTAAGCTGCTTTTTAAAATATCACACTTCCCTTAATAGAGTTTGATTTTTAATAGGAAGTTAATATCCTAATTAACATTTCTTTCAAATTTTAAATGAGCTTTTCTTAGGGCAGAATGCTAATATATCTGCAGTATTATTGGAACATTTAGTATAACTTGTCAAAATATCCTTAGAATTCTTTAAATACATCATTACTTGGTAACTATATTATATGAGGCCTTTTTGATCACTGCACAAAGACTGTGGAATTCTGTTTTAAGGGGAACCTATGTGGTTCATCCCAATAATCTTTTTAGGTAGAATTTTGATATTATCTTATCTCTTTATAATTTACTACTTCAGTGTATTTCTTTTATAATATTACAAAACTTTTTTTACTGTTAAGTGTAATTCAGCTTTTTGTTCTGTCAGTAGAAGACTTTCATCAGAAAATAAAAGCTATATTTTCTGCAGTTTCCTCCCTTCCTCTACTATGCTTGGGATCAGATTACTTTGGGTCAGGTTGGTGTAGGGCAGTGTTCCTCAATCTTGGCAACTTTAAGATGTGTGGCTGGGGAATTCTGGGAGTTGAAGTCCACACATCTTAAAGTTGCCAAGGTTGAGGAACACTGGAGTAGGGCTACACAGGAAGGTGGAAAACCACTGAAAATCTTTTTCCTTCTTCTGTATATGAGAGAGGGGTCAAGGAATCCATTCATGCTAAAGTGGAAAATTGTTCCCTCAACAGAGGCAGAGGCCTCAGACACAACTTGTCCCCCATTTTTCATGCTGCTTTTTCATCAGTCCCCAGGAAGGTTAAGACCACCAGGAAGGCCACTCTTAACAATCCACTTGGGGATGAACAAAGGATGTAGGAGTAAGACATCCCAAAGACAATCCACATCTCCATGGCACAATTAACAGCCATTCAGGTGCAGGGACAATGCAGCCACCCTGGAAGACATATATGGGGTCCCCTCACCAACCTTTGCCCAGACTGAAGAAGCTGCTTGGACAAGCAGCGAAACGTTCCTACCAAAAAGAAAGAAATCCAGTTGCCATGACTCAACCTACAGACAATTCCACCTGGATGACTGAGAATCTTCATCAACATATTCTGTATATGAAATTCTTTTGCTGGTGGAGGGAAATTTGTAATATTCCACACAATGTTTTTCTTTTATTTTAAAGGCCTTTTATAGGGGTTCTTGGGACCAAAACACAGCACAGATTTGAAGAAAATATTCCTATAGAAGGCAGTATGAGAAAAGTGAAATTAATCCAGTTATTTTTTTTTCAATTTGAACAAGAAATTAAATAAAATCTTGCATGATCTCTGGCCTAAGCTGAAATACAAGGACTGCTTTAGAATTGATCTAACATTTCATATATCTTCCAATTTTATGAAGAATAGTGCTATTAGATGTTTTACTTTTAATCACAGATCTTAGGTCCAACTTAGTGTGTAGTACAAATGGACTCATTTTTCACTAATTATACTTTCAGTAATTATGCACTATTGTGAATAATGTAAGTCTTGCACATTTATCAGAATACCTTTGTTGTCAAAAGTGAAAGTGTAGGTATGTGTTTGTCAGATTTCTGTGCAAAAGTCACACAAAACTTATGGAAATTTCAGAACTGTCTGAAAAAAATGAATGCAAATATATGAAAGCAAGAAAGTAACTGATCTATATACTGGAATTATCCCTCTATGCAAAACTGCCACCTGCAGTGGTAAATTTCATTCATATAATTTCAATTATAATAGCTTTACAGTGCACTTTTAATAATTTTCTCTGTCCTCTTAGGCTCTTCAAAAACAACTAGATGATGTCAAAGAGGAGGAAATGTCATTGTTAAGCAAACACAAAGAGGTTGAAATTGAATTAGCAGCTGCAAGAGAGCGCTTACAACAACAAGCCACAGACCTAGTACTAAAAGCTAGTATGTGTGTATGTTTCTCTTACTTTGTATATAATCTGTCTTAAGTTATTACTGTTAGAATGTTTCTTTCTATGTAATATTTTGATGTGTAAGACAAATGTTACATTTTTATACAAAAGTGTCTTCATTTCTTATTTTTATTAGAAGTAATTTTGCAGTCTCTGTTTCCATTGTTTAGGTGAAATATCAGATCCAGCAAAATCTGTAGGCTTCATTATTCAGTGAGGCTTACTTACTAGCAAATATGCATAGGGTTGCAGCCTTATGACCTAACCCTTACTTAGCCAATGTGTCAGGGTCAGTCTTGCTTCGCAATAAGACACAGACTCACTTAATGGGTATTAAGGATTTCTGGTTTATTGGAATGATGGCTGACAGAACGAAAAACGGGAACGGGGGTGGTGGTGTGGAGGTGCCCCTTTATACCCTCTTGTAGTGCCCCGGGCTCCTCCACCCTGCATTGTCCCGATCCCTCTTGATGGGACCCTTGATGGCTGCCTGGGCGTTTTCCCGGTGTCTTCCTTTGTCCCCCGGATTCGGTTGTATCCTCTAGGGCACCAGGTGCGGCTTATCTCCGTTCTTCCGACGTCCTTCTTTTCAGCTGTCTATGGGTCCATGGGTGTGGGTGCCTTTGGGTGCTTGTGTTAATCCCTGGTTTAATTATCTCCTTCCTCTATCTACGTTGTGAGGCTCTTTGTGCCTTGCAACGAGGTCATGACATGCTGCCCCCCAAAGATGTTCTTATGGTGCTGGTTTCTCTGGGTATGCCTCGTGGAACTGTCTAGCTAGTTGTCTTGCCATGACATGTTGTGCCTGGACCCACTCTGGGTGTGGGAAATGTTTCCATTTAACGAGGTATTGCAGCTTACCTCTTTGCTTTCTTGAATCCAGTATCTCTTTTACTTCAAAATGTTGTTGGTTGTCTATCATTATGGGTGGGGGCGGAGGTTCTTCCGTATGCCATTTGGATGTGCTTGTTGGTTTCAGTAGTGCACAGTGAAATACTGGGTGGACCCATCTCAAGTTGTGGGGCAGTTCCAGTTTGAAAGTAACTGGGTTGATTACCTGTGTGATTTTGAAGGGTCCGATGAATTTCGGTGCCAGTTTCTTTGAGGGTTGTGGGGTCTTTATGAACTTAGTGGAGAGGTAGACCCTATCTCCCACTTTGTAGTTCGGTGCCTCCGCCCTGTGGTTGTCCGCATATTTTTTGTACGTGGTTTGTGCGTCTGCTAGGGCCGTTTGGATGATTGGCCAGGTTGTTGCCAGCTGTGCCGCCCAGTCGTCTGGTGAGCAGGGCGGGGTTTCAGGTTGCGGCAATTCTGGTATCAGTACAAAGTCCCTTCCGTAGACCACCTTAAATGGGGTGTGGCCAGTGCTCTGGTGTACCGCGTTATTATAGGCTACCTCTGCAAAAGGTAGTAGGTCTACCCAGTTGTCCTGTTGGTAATTTATGAATGCCCTCAGGAACTGTTCAAGTGTTGAGTTTAGGATCTCTGTAGATCCGTCCGTGTGCAGATGCCACGCAGTGGACAGTGCTTGCTTGGTTCCGATTAGTTTTAAAAATTCCCGCCAAAACTTTGACGTGAACTGTGTGCCTCTGTCGGTCACCAACCTGTAGGGGGCGCCGTGGATCCTGTATATGTGTGTTAGGAACAAGCGTGCCAGTTGTTGTGCGGAGGAGATAGTTGCGCATGGGATGAAGTGTGCCTGCTTTGAGAAATAGTCTTTTACCACCCATATCACTGTTTTTCTTTGGCTGGGTGGGAGGTCCACAATGAAATCCATGGAAATTTCTTCCCATGGGCGGGAGGGGCTGGCTACTGCCTGTAGCAGTCCTTGGGGTTTCCACCCTTTCCGTTTGGTGGTGGCACATGTGGGGCAGTTGGCCACGTAGTCTTTCACGTCTTTTCTGAGGTTAGGCCACCAAAATTGCCTCCTCGTTAGGTGCAGGGTTTTTACGAACCCAAAATGTCCCGCAGTTTTGTCATCGTGCGATCTGTGTAAGATTTCCCCCCGCAGTGATTCTGGCACGTACAAGGCTTTCTCTTTCCAGGCGATGCTGTCCTTGAAAGATACATGGTGTCGGTTGTTTTGCAACCATGTATCTGTTTGTAGTGCTTGTGTGAGTCTTTGTTGCCAGTTTGGTGAAATTGATCGGCGGCTCCGATCGTTCCCTGTCATTCGTGCTGGCGTGCGCTGGTTCCTTGTCTGGCTGCGCGTGACAGCTGGGCAGCCCAGCTGTTTCTTGGTCCATACTGTCCCCACGATGTCGGAGGCTTGCATGTCGTCCTGTGGCCATCGGGAGAGGGCATCTGCCAAGAAGTTCTTCTTGCCCGGTATGAATTTCAGCGTGAAATTGAACCGGCTGAAGAACTGAGCCCAGCGCACCTGCTTCGGGCTGAGCCATTTTGGCGTGCTGAGTGCCTCCAGGTTCTTGTGGTCCGTCCAAACCTCAAAGGGGCAAGTGGCCCCTTCCGGCAGGTGCCTCCATGTTTCCAGAGCTGTCTTTACTGCAAACGCCTCCTTTTCCCATACATGCCATCTCCGCTCTGTTTCGGATAATTTGCGGGAAAGGTAGGCGCAGGGTTTTAGGTGGTTGTCGGAGTCCCTTTGGAGCAGGATGGCTCCGATGGAAAAGTCGGAGGCATCTGCCTGCACCACAAAAGGCTTGGTGGGGTTGGGGTGTTGTAGCACTGGCTCAGCTGTAAAGAGGTTTTTTAGTCTCTCGAATGCCGTTTGACAATCAGCTGTCCAGTTTAGTAGCGCCCCCGGGTTTCTTGATTTGCGCGTGTCCCCCAAGCCCTTAGCCTTAAGCAGGTTAGTTAGGGGCAAAATAGTCTCTGCCAGCCTTGGCATGAACCCCCTGTAGAAATTAGTGAGTCCGAGGAGGCTTTGAAGTTGTCTCCTCGTGCGTGGGCGCTCCCACGCCAGTATGGCTTGGACCTTGCTTGGGTCCATTTCTATTCCTTTAGCTGAAATCCTATACCCTAGATAGTCAATTTGTTTCTTACGAAACTCGCACTTGGAGAGCTTAACAAACAGCTCTGCCTTGCGGAGTTTCCTGAGCACTTCTTTTACCAAGTGTTCGTGCTCACGTTCCGTTTCCGTGTAGATCAATACATCGTCGAGGTAAACCAAAACCCCCTTAAAAAGGTGGTCACGCAGGACCTCATTAATTAACTGCATAAATACCCCCGGTGCTCCTGCCAGTCCGAATGGGAGCACCTTATATTGAAACGCCCCCAATGGGCAGTTGAAAGCAGTTTTCCACTCATCCCCCTCCCATATCCGTATGCGGTAATAGGTTTCCCTTATGTCCAGTTTAGAGAATACCCTACCCTTTGCCAGGTGGGACAAGATGTCCTTTATTAAGGGTAGGGGGTATTTATTTGAAATGCTTGCTGCGTTTAATCCGCGGTAATCTGTACAGAGCCGCAGTGACCCGTCCTTTTTCTCACGAAAGAGGACTGGCGCTCCTACTGGAGAGTTTGCAGGCTCGATAAAACCTCTCACCAAGTTTTTGTCCACAAAGTCCCTTAATGCTGCCAGCTCCCGCTGGGTCATGGCATATATTTTGGGTTTGGGTAGGGGTACCCCCGGGACCAGTTCAATGCTACAGTCCGTTTTCCTGTGGGGGGGGGAGTTTGTCCGCCTCTTTCTCGCCGAAAATGTCAGCGAAATCCGCGTATTTGGTTGGCAGTCCCTCTGGCAGTGCCGTCTCTCTGTGCTCCGCAGTCGTCGTTGCCCCCCCCATGGCCGCTCGGGGGACCCTGTTCCCTGAAGGTGCTTGGTAACGCCCGTCAGCAAACTTAATCTCTCTGGTTCTCCAATTGATGACTGGGTTTTGCTGCACGAGCCATGGGATCCCCAGTATGAGTAGGGGTTGCCCCACCGGTGCCACGATGAAAGCCAATTTTTCCTCGTGGCTGCCGAGCCTTAGCACGGTTTCTCCGGTGTATTGGGTGACCGGGCCCCCTCCCGCTGCAGATCCATCGAGCTGCGTGAACACCAATTGGTGCTGAAGTGGATAGCAGCGGAGGTTGAGCGCAGCTGCCAGGTTTGGGTGCATTAGGCTTTTAGAGCAGCCCGAGTCAATTAGTGCCCAGACCTTTTCGGTTTTATCCCCATGGGTGAGGGTGACACGGACGTAGAGGGTGGGGCATTCCTCACTCACCCCTTTGTCGTTGCGCCTGTCACTGTCCTCCACCTGTCCTTTGGCGCCCCTTAGGCCAGGTGGTTGTCGTTTCCCGTCGGCTCGTCGGGGTTGCTTCCCTCCTCCTCTGAGCTGTAGGGGAAGTGTCTGCGTCGGTACTCCCCCTTCGCTGCTGGTCGCTTTCTTGGCACTGGGGTTGGTGCGGTTTGTGCCCTCCTCGGGCTCTCTCTGGGTGTCGATTTGGGGCATGCTGCTGCTTTGTGGTCTTCCTTGCCGCACGTGAAGCACTGCCCTTTAGCGAAGCGCCGGTCCCGTTCCTCCTTCCATGGTTGGGGTCTCACCTTCCCCTGCCTTGCAGCTGTGCGTGGGGGTCTCGCTGCCTCCGTCTGCTGCGTTTCCCTCTTGGCGTGGAGGAACGTGTCGTGGGCGTCCTCTGCTTCCCCCGCCAGCCGGATCCATTCCGTCAGGGAGTTGGGGTTGTCGCGGCAGAGTGCCCACCGGAGAACGTTTAAGTTGAGTCCGTGTTTGAATTTCTCAATCAGAGTCGATTGAGACCAGGTGTCCACTTTTCCAGCTAGGGCTTGAAACTCCATGGCATACTCTGCCACGGAGCGCTGGCTTTGTCTGAGTGTTTTCAGCGCCCTTTTCGCTTTTTCTTGCTCCAGGGGGTCCCTGAAGTGCCGCTCCAGCGCCTGCAGGAATTCCGTGCTATCCTGCAGCGCCCGGGCACCTGATTGGCACAACTGGACGTACCAATCGGCGGCCCGACCTTTTAGCTTTATGGCCAGGGCATTGACTTTGCCCCTTTCAGTTCTGAAACAGGGACACCATTCCTCGAGGTAGTACCTCGCGTTTGTCAGGAAAAAGGAGAGTTTAGAGGGGTCCCCGTCAAACTTTATGCCAAAGTCCTTGGCAGCTGTTCTGGTTTGGCTCCCGGTGCCCTCTGTGCCGTGCAGCGGGCTCTGCGGGGGCTGATGCGGGTCGGATTGTCTCCAGTCCTCTTGCGGTGTTTGTGTCTCTCTCTGGGTCTCCTCGCAAGTCCGTCGACCTGTCGTCCAGGGGGGGGGGCGGGACGTTCTCCCTTGGTTGGGCTCCTGGATCCAGGCTCCGCTGTCGCCGCCGCCGTACGCCGGGTCGTCCCTCCGCCTCTCGTCCGGGTGCGCCTCCAGTCGTCGGGTGGGTTCCTGGGACCGATCTCCGCCGCCGCCGCCGAGGTCGTCCCGCCGTCTCTTGTCCGGGTGCACCTCCAATCGGTGGGTGGGCTCCTGGGGTCGGGCTCCGCCGTAGTCGCCACCGTCCACTGAGTATCCGCTCCGTCTCTCGTCCCGGTGCGCCTCCGGTCATTGGGTGGGCTCCTTGGGCCGGGTTCCGCCGTCGCCGCCGCCACGCTCGCCCCGCCGCCTCTCGTCCAGGGGTGCCTCTGCGCTGTTTCCGCCGCGGGGTCCCTGCACTGCCGTCAGCTGTTGTAGCATCAGCCGTATCGCCTGCATCCCTTCCTCCAGAGGGTCGAGCCTCGCCGCCGTCCGCGGACTCCTGCCGGTGTGCTCGCCATTCCGCTCGCCCTCGCCATTGGCCGTTGTGGAGGACGGACCTTCCCTTGGTCCCTCCGCGGTGCCAGGCGCTCCCTCGCCTCCGTGCGCCCTGGGTGGCGGTTCGTCTCGCGCTTCCTCCGGGGTTGCCTGCGAGCCTGGGGAGGGTCCCCTCATCTCGCCCCCGGTGGCCCGTGGGCTCCGGGGCGCCGGGGTGGTTCCCTCCCCCACCACTTCCCCCCAGCTGGGTCCCATACTTACCGGGGCGTTACATCGCCCGGACCTCAGCTGCATCCCGCCCGAAGGGAGCGGGGCTTCGTCGCCGGGTGCCGAAGGGTTGCGCTGCCTTGCTTCGTGGGTTTCCATACCTAGCTGGGTCCCTCACAAGCTTGTTGGATGGGTGCTAGGTAAAAAATTTTTTGGGGTTCCCGTTTTTATGTCAGGGTCAGTCTCGCTTCGCAATAAGACACAGACTCACTTAATGAGTATTAAGGATTTCTGGTTTATTGGAATGATGGCTGACAGAACGAAAAACGGGAATGGGGGTGGTGGTGTGGAGGTGCCCCTTTATACCCTCTTGTAGTGCCCCGGGCTCCTCCACCCTGCATTGTCCCGATCCCTCTTGATGGGACCCTTGATGGCTGCCTGGGCGTTTTCCCGGTGTCTTCCTTTGTCCCCCGGATTCGGTTGTGTCCTCCAGGGCACCAGGTGCGGCTTATCTCCGTTCTTCCGACGTCCTTCTTTTCAGCTGTCTATGGGTCCATGGGTGTGGGTGCTTTTGGGTGCTTGTGTTAATCCCTGGTTTAATTATCTCCTTCCTCTATTTCTTAATGATCATGATCTACGTTGTGAGGCTCTTTGTGCCTTGCAACGAGGTCATGACACAATGCCCTATAAAAATGGTGCTAATACTAATCTATAAATTCCAATCTTCAGTCCTCTTATCTGAAACTGTCAGTTGAGTACAACTGGAGGAACACTAATTTGGGGAAACATGGTCTGAAATTTAAAGCTCATGAATTGAAAGCACATGGAATTATTTTTCTTGTTTTTCTAGAAATATTTTAGTTTGAATTTTACAAGATACATATAAAATTTATTATTAAGAATTAAATGAAAAATTAAGTGAAGTTAATTGAAGTATAAGATGCAAAAATGAATATTGAAAGAGTCCATTTGAACAAAACATTCCAACTAAAATAATTATGACTCATTGTCTATCATGTGACTATCACAGTGGCCTAGTTCTATTTTTTAAACTGTTGTAGGTTTAATCATGGTTCTGGGTGCCTCCTATTTTGTACATGAAATGATATGTTTCTTATTATTATCCCACATCTGATTTTTGATGTGGAAGAATGTAAGGTTCATTGTAAAATTTGTTGTATTTATACTTTGTAGTGTTTTGTTGTGCATTGCCTCTGTGCATGATTCAGCTGATATTGTTGGATACTGTTCTAATCTGTCCCAACTACTAAAGCTAGAGCTGGCAGATTATGGGAATTATTATCAGGTGAAGGGCCAAAGGTTTTTAACCTCTTCCTTAAGTGGTTGAGTAAAACATCATCAATATATGTATTGCTTAATATGTTAAATTGGCAGTTCCTCTATTTTATTTGTTTTGACAGTTGAAGATAGTGGAAATAGAGTAGTGTATTCCACCCCACTTGAGGATACAATGGGAATTCAGATTATGCATAATGTCTGCAAAATATCCATAGATCTGTCCCTCACCATCTCACCACTGCTTCCTCGGATCTGCTGCTTGAGATAGCTGCCTCATTATGCTTAAGTTCTGAAGGAATTTAGAGTCATTTTGACACAATTTTTCTAAAAATGAAATGTCTAAATCAAATCCATGAGACTATTTATTTGTCATATTTATTTACCGCCCATCTCATGTACGACTCTGGGCAGGTTACAGACAATAAAACAGCATCACTAAAATAATACAGAATATGAGTATAAATCTTTATAAATATGAATACAAATATAAGTATAAATATAACAATACAAAGTATAAAATTTAAAATTCAAGACGGCAAGTAAAGATCTTCTCGTTGGCCCCATTAAGGAGTCAGCCACCCCCGTGAATGGCTATCCCCCCTCCCACCCCAAGCAAGGTGGCACAACCAAGTCTTCAACCCCTTCCAGAAGGCCAGGAGAATGGGGGTCTGCCTTACCTCCAGGGGTAGCTTATTCCAAAGGGTGGGTGCCACGGCAGAGAAGGCCTTCCTCCTGGACCCTGCCAATCGGCAATCCCACATGGACAGGGTCTGTAACATGCCCTCTCTGCCTGACCAGGTTGGACAGGTTGATGTAAACTGTTAGTGCCTTAATTGTGCTTCTAATTTTCTTTTGGGCATAGACATGATTTTTTAAAAACTGTATAGTATATGACAGATAGATCAGAGAAGTATTTCTTTCTGACAGTAATTTGTTTTCACAGGATTTTATTTGAACAGAGTTAGATTTGCATTGTATGGGAAACCTAATAAATAAGCAGTATGCTGTAAAGATAAGCATTTCTGTCTCCACTTCTATCTACCTAATACAATTCTGTTTAGAGAGTAATAGCAAAATATATATTTTTCATACTATAAACTAATTACTTTTAGATTACTTATCAGTGTGTTGAAAAACTGGTTAATCATAGCATTTACACTGTAGGTCAAATAAATATGTCTATAATAAAAGATGTAAATAAATACATTATAAGTAAGTAGGATTGAAGCATTTTAAAGGTACAAAAAATAAGGCAGTCTGTATATCTCACTTGTCTAATTTAAGACTAGCAATTCAACTTTAATTGTGGAAGGTCTGTGTGATAACACCACAGAGATAATTCCTGGGGTGTTTTGGGGGGTCAGGGTAGACAAACTCCTGAAATATTTCTTGCTTCCACATTTACCTGACTACAATTTTTTATCAAAATGCCAGATAATATTATGGTCTTGTAAATAGAATTAATTCTTTTTAAAAGCATCTATTTTTAGGAGAAGCTTCATTCACTCATTCTCCTTTGCTGAAACAAGTGGCATACTAGTAGGAGATCATTATAGTTTCCCAGGGGCTAGACCATGAGAATATGTACAGAAAGGAGCAAAGTCACTTCCCTGCAGATTTCAGCCTGCCTAGTATTGAGCTATTTCTTGACACTAGTTCTTCTGGCCACATGAACCAGGGGCATTCCAGAATATCTCCTGCTTCAAATTTGTCCCCCTAGTGAGTGGGATTAAACCAAAGTCTGTGTAACTATGGTTCACTGAATAAAATAATGCCTGGGTTCATACAATATATGGAGTTATTAACCAAGGTTTATAGCTTAGTGCATAATGTGAACCAGGCCAATATGAGAAGCCATTTGAGTACAAATATTAATACCCCAGAAGTCTAACTTAATGCTTCATTTTTACAGGTCACATTGGAATGCTTAAAGCTACTCAAATGACTCAGGAAGTTACAATAACAGATTTGGAATCAGAAAAATCTAGATTAAAGGAGAAATTATCTCAGCTGGAAGAGGAAAGAAATGTATTACACAGTAAAACACAAAGTCTGGATGAAAGACAAAGGCAGCAAATTCTTACACTGGAGCAGGTAAAATATACATGGGTGGGTTACAAATGAAAGCTGTGTAGATTTTTTGTAAATATGAAAACTGTTTGTTCTCTCTTTTTGAATGGCCTCTTTGATTTATTTTTTTAAAAAACTTATTATCCAGAGGTGCATAAGAGCTGCATTGCATAAAAGCTGCATTGCTTGGAGGAACACCATTTTGATCTTTGAACATAAGAACTAATATTTTGAATTCTGCTTGCACAACATATTATACAATTCAAGCTACTTCATTATTGTAGTTTTGGTTGTACAAATTGTTCGTTAGCAGTTGCTTAATGATCAGTCTCTGGTATAACATATAACTGCTAATGCATAGCTGATTAACCTATAGGCTGACAGAAATATATTGGGAGTTACAGTTAATGAGGACAGGAATGCTAAATATGTCAATAACTACCACCTTCTACCAAGTGTGAGAAATGAAACAAGGTTCCATTAATATGTGGAAAAGGCAGGAAAAAAAGTACCAGATTTATACTGCAGAGAGAATAAGAAAGCCCTGCATCCTCATTTGAGTTGAGGGCATTCAGCTGCTTAAATGTGTGATAAAGATTGTTATCTAGTTATGCTGTGTCAAGTGTCTGGGTGACTTCTGCTGTGTTCAGGTCAGCTGAAGGAGAGAATCTTATGGCTTGATTGCATTCTCATCATTCCCACATCAGCAGGAGGGGAGCCATTGCTTGCCTGTTGAAGCATCAGAATAATGGCTATAGCCTTGCTTTTTCCCAAACAGCTCCTGGCCCTTCCCTTCCCAGAAGCTTCCCAATTCTTTCAGAAGGATCAGGAAGTTCAGCACCCTTTTTAGGAATAGTTAGACCACACAAGGGCCCCTATGGGTGTTCTACTAACAATCATTGCTAAGAACCCCACCCCACCCAATCATTATGAAAAATTTGCTACCCCTTCCTCTGAGATGGAGCAGTGTTTGTGATGGAGCAAATTCTAGATTCTCAGATCAAGATTTCTCCCAGTTATTGTTGCAGTGACATCAATGTAGATGGCATATTCCATGAACAACAACAAAAAAAAAACAGAATTGGATCTGTTGCTGTAATTCTGCTAGTGGAAGCTACTGTACCAGTGATTCTTAATATAACATAATTCTGGAACAAGGAGAAAGAGAAACAGGAATTGCTGTTCTGCAAGCAGAAGTCATATCTTTAACATTCAAAGTAAACTATAGGCTTTTCTTACTTTCTAAAAGCTTAATGTATATTTTGAAAGTGTGGATATTAAATAAAAGTGGTAGAAATTGGAAAGAAGAGTTAACAAGCAGTGAATATGAGCACATTCGGTTATGTATATTAGAACCTGGTTGTTGCCTGGGTTAGTGAAATACATTCCCCCCAAAAGTAATTTTTGAGAAATAGTCAGAAGGATAGACCGTGCCTCCTTTAAAAAGGAGGTTAAAGGCATAAGGAACAGAAAAGAGAATAAAGAGCAAGAAATGGTATAGTTTAGACATTGCAGCCACAGGACAAAACTCCAGTGACAAATGAGATGTAATGAACTCAAGAGCATATGGTTTTCAAAAATACATTTATCTGATTTTGATTCTAAGTTGTATTGTTTAAATTAAAGAGAGTAAATGAAGCAAGGGAAACACAACGAGAATATTATGAAAAGGAGCTAATGAAATTGCAAGCCAGACTGGAAGGGGAGGCTACGCAGCTAAATGAAGCTCATTCCAAGGCTTTGGAGGAGTTGGCATGGAAACATAATACTGCTCTTGAAGCAGCACATAGCAATGCTAACAAAGAGAAAAAGAAACTGCAAATGGTAAGAGAAATACAAAGTGAAGATTGTTCCTGGTTTACTGTAACAACATATATTGAGTTTTTTTATTATTATTATTAATAGTAGATCTAAGTTGTTCCACATGTTTTGCAGCAGAAAAATCTTCAACTTCACAAATTATTTCAGTCAGAAGAAATAGACTGAATATTAATATCAGGCAAACCTTTTATTTCTTAATTTTTAGAAAGAGGAATTAAATTTCTCCCATTTCTACAATACTTTGCATCTCTCCTATAAATGGATAATTATAAGTAACTGGAATTTCATGTGAGGTTATGGACTGGGGATGTTTATGAATTCCAGAAAAGACTTCAGATAAGTAGCAAATAATCAGATTCTTGGACATGTAGTAGTTTTGTCATTTGGTCTGCTCACCAAATTTAAAAGCAAAATAATCAAATACACCAGACTAAATTACTTCAAGCAGTTTATTCTGTTTATTCAATAATATATTACTGAGATGTGTAAATCAAAAAGCTCCATGAATTTATATCCTAGGCTTACTTCCTTTATGACTGAGCCTAATATTAAACTGATATTGTAGGAATAATCTAAAAGAAATCAGGTCAAATCATCCAAGATATTGATTGGTCATTTTGAATTTCCCTCTATGAAACACTCATTTCCCTTGGCAGAGATAAACTACTTTTATTTTTGAAATACTTCTTTTTCTGTCCTCTCTACTTCTATAAACCTGCTGTAGCAGTTGCCTCAATTTCAGTTACATAAAGAAAACAGGGCATCAAAAAAATCTATCACCATGACAATGTTCCTACTTCTAGATTTAATATATTTAGTACCCATTTATTCCTACTCTCTGTTTCCTGTCCGTTAGACAGTTATCTATCCATGAGAAGATACTGTAGATAACTCACTAACTTAACTCAAAACTAAGCTAGTGTCATGTTCACTGTTTCAATGTGCACTGTACATCGTAACGTTTCACATGCCATGGCGCTGACGTGCGTTTCTGTTTGGGAGGGAGCTGCTGTGAAACCTTGTACCAAGCTCTGTATCTGTGTTCATTACAATGGAATGTGTTTGGGTTATGTTATCTGTTCAAGGCCTTTTCCCGCAGACCATCAGAAGCCATTAGGAGCACCTGGGACTGTGAACTTGGGAAGATTCTACAGGGGGAGGGATCTCATTTGCACCGAGGGTTTTTAGTTTGCATTTGGCACACTTTTATCATTCTCAGCTTTCTTTGTGATCCTGCATACTATTCTTTAATAAATCAGATATCTTTGAATTCCTGCTCATGAGTCTGATAGTGTTTTAGGATAGGCAATCATTACATAAAGCTGAGAATCACCAAAGTTGTACCGTTAGCTCCTACCAAGATTAATTTCTTGTGAGGGAAAATAGTTAACGATGGCCGAGTCTAAGCTCACGACCGGGGGACTTGAGGAGCCGGCTAGCTTGATGCCCGAGTCGACGGTCAAGAGCGGAGAACTGAGCCTCACCCCAGAACCTTCAGATTTCCGGCAGGATTCGAGTTCCAGCCCTGAGGTGGAGGAATCTGACGATGGGGGAGAACCAGAGCAACCAGCACCCAGCGAATCGCCCATAGAGTTGATCACCTGGGATGAAATGGGAGAACCCCAGCCAGGGACATCCCAGGCATCCTGGAAGTATCGGTTCCCGCTGACCCCAGACGTAGAATCTACCACGGTATCAACAGAGAGACACCCTAACACGCGAGGGAGGGAGGAATCTCAAACCCCTGAAAGGTTAAGAGTGGTAGAGGCCAAAATAGAATCGATGGAGTACATATTAAGAAACCTGTCTCTATCATTGGGGGGGCAGGGGAGGCACGAAGGAGATCCCAGCTCCATGCAACCATCCCCCATCCTCCCACTCAGACCGCTGGCAGAGCGGGGCCGGAGACGGCTCCAGGATGAATCTCCACCCCTCAGAGCTCAACCACCAGTGTCCCCACCCCAAGGAGGGAGAACTACTGTAACCTGAGGCCCAACCACTCAAGCAGCCGCTGGTTCCGCTCCAACAGGAGTGGGGGTAAGAGACTTTTCTGTCTAGTTTGATGGGGATCCAACCAATCCCTCATTACAGCTAGCTCAAGAATCTTTGGTGAGGGATTTTGTCAAAAACTTTTTGGAAGTCTAAATAAGCTACTAGCTACTACTTACATGCCTTTTCACATTCTCAAACAATGTCCACTCTCTCCTCCCTCTGGTTTTTTTTTCCAGGCAGTAGACAGCAAATGAGAGGTAGTAGCAGGGGGCCCAGAGCAGCAGTTCAGCAGCTTTCTCAATCCTTTACAATCCCTCCTCAGTCTGAACAGGAAGGAGGGAGGGGTTTGATTTGTGCAGTGATTGCACCTGATTGCTGGCTTGGCATGGCCAAGTTGGTGGTAAGCTACAGAGCAACCATAAAATCTGGCATGCGCTCCAGAGTGCTTCCTTCAGCCTGTCAACAACAGCTGCCACAGCAGAGTGTTTTTCTCCTGCTCTTATTGGTGTCTTCAGCAAATGCTGCCATGGCTGCCTGCTCCTCCTCCATTTTCTACTTGACCCTTGTGCATTCAGAATGTTCAGGGAAGGAGGCAGGGACATGTAAAGCCAAGAATGGATCCAGCAGCCTAGATATTAAAAAAAATGTCAGTGGTGGTAGCAGCAGGAGGGTACCATTGCAATGAGTAGAGTGCAGAGATGGGGAGGACCCCTGTTTAGGGCCACAGTGCAGTTTTAAATTGGTCTTGGGTACTTCATTCTTTGACTCAGAGGTATATAAACGTGTAGAAAGTTGCAGTGGCTGAAAAATTAACACAACATTAATTAATCCAATGAATCTCGGAGAATCCTTTAAAGATTTTTTTCCCAGACTGGGCCTCCCTTTTTAGTTACAGCAACACAGTATTTGAATTTCTAAAAGATTACCTCCATCTGTACCGGTTATTTTTGGATAGAAATTGTTTGTGGATTTTTATGGATGTTGTCTCACTCCTTGAGATTACAAATGTGATTTCTATATCCACAAATAATGTAGGTGGTGTTATATATCTGATGTTTGTGTCATTTCTGGTTTGTTTGTTTTTGTTATTTTTAGTCTTACTTTTTACTTCCAATGTCTTATTGTTCACTGTCTCATTTTAAAAAATGTACTGTATATAACACTAAAAAATGGAACAAAGGGATTTGGCAGCTTGTTCTGTTAGGCTATAGTTACAAATGCCCTGATTGCCCCACCCAATCAGGTCTAATGTGACAGCTGTGAGACTGCTGAGCTGGATGGACGTGGCAGTAGTTACCCATATTTTTGATAAAGCTTGATTTTATTTAATTACTGAAAAGACTTATATGGCCACCCATCTTATGTACCATAACCCTGGACAACTCATAGAAAGAACAATAAAAACATAGCCACCAAAAACTCCTGGCACCCCAAAAACAAATACTCATCCATATAGCAAAATTTAGATTGACCAGGCTCCACCCTCACCCTTGAGGAAGAGTCAGCTCTTCAAGGCTTTCTAGGAGGATAGGAGTTAGCTAGATTTCAGTGGGGAGGATGTTCCACAGGGCAGGAGCTATTATGGAGAAGGTGTGCTTCCTTGGTCCCATCAGATGACAACACGTAAGGGAAGGGACCTGGAGCAAACCTACACTATTTGACCTGGTAGAACAGGCAGATACCTTCAGGGAGAGGTGTCATGCAAATAGCCTGGCCTTGTGCCATTCAGGGCTTTAAAGGTGATAACCAACACCTTGAATTGCACCCAGAAAGAAACTAGAAGCCAGTGCATCTCATGCAGCAGTGGTGTAAAGTGGGTTGACTGATGAATCATCTGTCCTAATAAGAATCCATCTAGAATTTAAGGTTACCTAGAGAGGACCTCCTTAAGATCCATTTGCTTTTTGAAATCCATTTCGGGTCATATAGGAGACAGAGCAGGAAAACAGAATATAAATCGTTAGGCAGTATTTTTGAAGTATACAATCAATATGCAATAGTAGGCTTAACATTTTTCTTGTTTTTGTTTTGTTTTTTCAGGAGCTTGAGCAGCAATTTGAGAAAGAGAAACAACATTTTGAAGATGAGAAAAATCAGCTTCGACAGCAGTTGGAAAGCCTGAGGGAAGAGCTAACCACCAAACTGACTTCCTCCAATCAGGAGGTAAGAATCAACATAATCATATTACCTAAATGATGTGTGCTTTCCACTATGTTTAATTATTAATATTATTTCTTAGCTGATATTTTAGACTTGAATCAATTCTGTTCTGTGTCTTTCTAAAAGAACAATTGTATAAATATGTTTATATATACAGTATTCTTTCTATTCATAATGTATATTTTATAAATGATGCTGAGGGAAATTTGTTCTTTTAATGCTAGAACTTTAGATCACTAACAAAACTGATTGGCTACTCATTCAATACTATCTTACATGTGGAATTCAATATCACAAGTGATAATGATGACCACTGATTTGGACTCTGAGTGTCATACATACAGCATATATGCATATGCATACACATGCACATGCAGTACACCTGCACACAGATACAGATGAATTTCTGCTGTCAGCTGCAGTCAACTTTTTTATGTGCTTCCTGGCAACGCACCACTATCTTGGGCTTCCTTTTGGGGGGATTGCTCCCTCAGGTTTTTTTCCTCAGATCTTGATAGAACTGTTCACTAGCATTTTCTGTCAGAGCATATGATGCTGGTGATAAATATGTCATTGCAGAAGGGAACAAAAAACAGGCGAAGCAATATAGGAACATCATAAATATTTGTGCCTATTTGATGAAATTAGAGAATCTGCCTAGGCGCTTCTGGATAATATAGAATATTATTAACTGAAGTAATCTTTTTGCTAATACTTTTTAATAAACCAGTTTATCTGAACATACAGGTACACATAAACATGCACTCTCAAACGTTGTAACTTTTATTAGTGGCAACCTCAACCTTATTAAGTACTTAGTCTTTTTCTACTATCCTGGTGCATCAGTGATATATGATATAACTAATCACTTCTGTGCAGCCTGACAGGAATATAATTACACAGATAATTGTGAATTTAAGATATTATATAGAAACACTAATAGATTCAATATCTGTAGTAGCTCTGCTGCCATCCACAAATCATGATATTGTCCCTCTACATTAATCATGTGTACAGGAGGCATCATACTATTTTATTTATTTACTTACTTGCTTTGCTTGTATACCTCAATCTAAATGACTAATGGTGGTTTACAGTGCAGTAGTCATAAAACACTATTAACACAAAGAAAACAAAATCCAAATTAAAAACATACAGAATAAATCAATAAAACTTGGCACCCCATCTAAATCAAAATAACACTAATTTCCAAAAGTCCTGTGAAAGAGTTCTATCTTGGCAGCCTTATGGAACAGCGCCAAGGTTGGTGTCAGTTGCACCTCCAAAGAGAGGCTGTTCCACAGGATATGGACATCATAGTTATAGTATGCTTCAAATATTCATCCCTCTCATCTTACTTCGGTGGGGAAAACAAAGCATCTCTAACTGGGATCAGTACATTGGATGGTCCAGTTCTATCTAGAAGAGATGATTGTGCTTACTGTTTGATTGATTGAACTGATTGAACCTAGGAGCTGACTATTTAGGGTTTTATAGGATAAAACCAGAACTATAAGTGTCAGTTGATGCAGCTTTTACCTGCCAGCATGTGGGCTGCTGCATTTTGTACCAGTTATGAATTATGAGTAATTTTCATCGGCAACCCCATGTAAAGTACATTGTAGTTTAAATAAGAGGTGATGAAAGCATGAGTCACTGTTGTCAAGATTTCACACTGCAAATACAATTGCAACTGCTGTATCAGCCAAAGATTTACAAAGGGCCTCTGGCCACAGCCTCCATCTGTACATCTAGCAGTAGCCATGAGTCTAGAAGGACTCCCAAGTTAAGAATTTGGTTTTTGAGATATAGTGATATCCTTGTACTGGGTTCAGGAATTATACAGGCTCAGTCAGGACAAAGGCTAAGCCCTGCTGGAAAAACTTTCTTTATTACAACAATAATATGATATAAAGCAAACTTTATAAAACTTTGCTTTACATGAAAACAGATTACCCTATTTTCCTCTGCCTTATCTCTATATTCTTATTACATTGCTATAAATTGTCCACTGTACTCTTAGTGCTGTGGTTTTATTTTCTACATCTTACAATCTGTTTTCTGTTTCTCAAATATGTATTTCTATTTTATCTCTTGCAGCATAATTATATACCTTATTTCATTTTCTTATCTATATAAAAATCGTTTATATTTTTAGTTACTCTATTGTTTCTAAGTTCTTCTACTTAATGTTCTACTTTCCTCTCCTCTCAGAATTGCTTATTGATTTCAGATTAGTGTCTTTCAGCTGGACTTGCTTGTTCTTGGCATCAGCTGGAATAGGTGGGGCTTTATTACAGCTGCCATTTGTTCCTCATTGCTTCTCTCTGGATTTTCTATTGCCCCAAAAATATAGTTGCTGCCCTATCCTTCTGTGGTAGATATTACTTCAATGCCTTCACACTTCTTTTGAGGTCTCCACTCACCAGCTCTGCCTCTGTTATGACTTTGGGGACTTTCTCTCCCCTCTGCTCAGTTGCTGCTCTTCTGTAGCTTCACCTTGTGCTAGTACCTAACTGCTTGCTCACATTCTCAGACCCTCCAGTGCCAACCTGAAAGGTTCTCTGTGGACATATATAAAGTACTTTACCCAAAGCTGATGAATAAACTCTTCCAGTGGTTTATGCAGATGTTAAAAAGTAGAGATGAGAGGACTGAATCCTGTGTTATCCTATAAATAAGCTCCCACCATTTAATCCTCTACCCTACCACTATTGACTTATACTGCTTATTTATGGAGTGAAAACACTGCAGAATAGTACCTTCAATCCCCAACCCTCACAAATGTCCCCAAAAGGATACCGTTTTATTGACACTGTGGAGAGGACAGGTACAACCTAGATAACCATATTCTTCCATCTAAGTACTATAAAAGGACCAATATCATTTCCAACCCATGACTATGCCTGAACCTTCAGTGAAAGAGGTCCAGATAATCTGCTTCTTCTAGGGCACACTCTAAATGAATTATATGTAGAAATAACAGAGACGTCCTGATAATACATCAGATTCACTTCATATTTCTTCTTTTATACATAGTATATAAGTATAAAGAGAGACACTTTGGTGTAGTGGTTAAGGCATCAGGCTAGAAACCAGGAGACCATGAGTTCTAGTCCTGCCTTAAGTATGAAGCCAGCTGGGTGACCTTGGGCCAGTCACTCTCTCTCAGCCCTAGGAAGGAGGCAGTGGCAAACCACCACTTCCAAAATCTTGCCAAGAAAACTGAAGGGACTAGTCCAGGCAGTCACCTGGAGTCAACACTGACTCAGAGGCATCTATCTATCTATCTATCTATCTATCTATCTATCTATCTATCTATCTATCTACCTACCTACCTACCTACCTACCTACCTACCTACCTATCTATCTATCTATCTATCTCAAGAAAAGTAATATATCATCTCATTGTCATGAGCTTCTGGATATTAACAGCATCTAACTTCTGCATCTACAAGCTTCAACTCAAGCAATATGAAAAACAGAGGCATTATGACATCTAACTAATCTAATGGCCACAGAACAGCCTACCATGCTGAGAATCCAGTAGGCAACCAGTCTGGCTATCTAGAAAAAGTAATGTGCTATTATAGAACCATTTATCTGTTCTGCACATGGTATTTGGAATAATACACATGGTTATTTTGGTGTCTCTGTGGGAAGTCAGTTTTTGCTGAGAGAGAACGAACTACAAAAACATGTTTGCATCAGGAAGCACTGAGTTATCTGGTAGTTTATTCACCACCATTTCATTCCTCAATTGGTGCTCCAACCCCAGATGTTGCTTAGTTCTAAAGATACTGTAGGTCAGAAGGATAATGTAATTCCATACTATATATCTTAATATATGTTTTTAAGCATTTGTGTGCATATCTAGAGGGTCTCAGGTTAAGTCTGATCCACAGGATGTATCCGCCCTATTTGTTATTTTGGATGTTTGACTTTTTCCCCCTTTTTTTTTGCATGAGAGGTGGCTGTGGCGCTTCAGATGTTGCCAGCAACCCAATTGCATAGCCACTGTTGTGGGATGTCAGAAATGCTTGAAGGGTCCCAGGTTCCCAACTCTGTTGTATATGTTTTTTTTAAAATAGATGAAGGAAGCAACTGAATGTTAGGAATGTATTATCTTTTCATTTGTTTTACATGTTTTTAAGCACAATGAGTTAATTAATTTTGGGTTCTGTATATTAAAATGATATATAAATGAAGACTGAAAACATAAGATAATTTCTGAATATGCATTAATCACACAAAAATAAATCTGATTTCTTTTTTTATAAATGATCACTATTTTCTTTCTGTATTATAGATGGAGCATCTACAGGATCTCTTTAAAAAAAGTGAACAGGACCTTAGTAGTGCAGAAGAGCACGTTTCTAGCCTCCAGAAGACCCAAGAAATATTGCAGAAAGAATTAGAACTAACCCAGTCAAAACTGAGAGAAACCACTGATTCCCTGTATAACGCTGAGGTAAATGCAGAATTCCTTCAAATATATCCTTCAGGCAGACTCAGGTGGTCATATAACCTTCCATGCCATATCTGGAGAAATGTCTTTTATTTAATTTCTGGAATATGACAATGGCTTTCAGCTTGAGTGGCTTTAAAAGGATACTAGACAATTTAATGGACATTAAGTCTACTAAATAATTGCTTGCTAATACAATTGTTTGCAGTCTCTGGGTTTACAGTAAGCATGCCATAGTATCAACTGGCAGGAGCAAACAACAGTGTTACCTTCATGTGCTTCTTGTGGTTTTGCTAATTAATCATAAGATGCTGGCAAGCTAGGTCTTATCTAGCAAAGATTGTATCTCCCATACATAGATCAGATAGTGGTTGAGCCATGGGTAAAGGTCTGTTTTTATTTGCATAAAATCAGTGTTTTGAAAAACTGTTCCTTATGAATGGATGAAACATATATTACTAGAAAAAGTAATTATGTCAACAGTGTGATGTTACTTAACTAAAAATGTTAAACATTTTTTTCCATTTAATATAAAAATACAGATAATTTTTGATTTTGAAACGGCAATGTTATTTCAGAGCATAATATTATCACAGAATTGCTTAAATCTGTATTGTTGCTTAAATCTGTATTGGATTTTTTTTTGTTTTAAGGGGGAGTTAGACCAGGAGAGACAGCACCATGAAGCAATGATTGTAACCATGAGGGAAGAGGAGAAATTAAAACTGGATAGAATGGCTCGTGATCTGGAAATAAAATGGACAGAAAACCTTCGGCAAGTATTTTTCCCCTTATTTTCTGTTTTAAAGCAATGTATATCTTAATAAAAAGGAGCCAGTTTGATGTAGTGGTTAAGGCATCAGGCTAGAAACCAGGAGACCATGTGTTCTAGTCCTGTCTTAAGCACAAAGCCAGCTGGGTGACCTTGGACCAGTCACTCCTTCTCAGCCCTAGAAAGGAGGCAATGGCAAACCACTTCTAAAAAACCTTGCCAAGAAAACTGAAGGAACTAGTTGAAGGCACAAATATGTGTCTTAATAAAATAATGTTGTATTGATTAAGACTATGCATTTCAACAAGGTTTCTACAGTGTTTTAAAAGCTAGAATAAGTTTTAGTTCTGTCTCTTTTTTTTCAGGCAGGAATGTACAAAACTCAGAGAAGAATTGAGACTTCAGCATGAAGAAGATAAAAAGTCAGCAATGACACAACTCTTGCAGCTAAAAGAGAGAGAGAAAAATGCCACCAGAGATAGCTGGCAGAAAAAAGTAGAAGATCTTTTGGATCAGGTACCCAGAATAATTAGTTGATAATTCCACTTTTAGGTGATTATAATCTGAAGTGAGCTTTGTTGTTGCAAAATTAATTTACTTAAAATTTGATAAATAAGAGAAATCATTTGTAGATTTGTCCAGCATTGTGTCTATACATGACATAATATTTTTAAATTATTAAAAATAGGAACATGCCATACAGCTGTGGCAAACTAGAAGACTGCCTATAAAGGTTAAGACGTAGTTCAGTTCTTTCCAATGTATAATGTTAGTTTAGAAAAATAGGCAGGAACCACCCCAAGTTTAAGAAAAATCTAGAGTAAAATATTATAATTTTTTTTAAAATTTCCTCATCTATTTAATTTTCTCATCTATTTACATCTATTTTCTTTTTCAAAATTTTGAACTACTCATAACATAAAGCATGAGAATAAAATTTTAAAAATAAAATCATGAGATAGCTTATTAAAGCAATCATTACAATATGGGTAGCAGTAATTTTACACAACTTATAAATCAATGTGAGAACTAAAATTGAAAATTATGCATAACTGAAACATGTATTAATGTTTACACTGATTTCATAAAGCAACCAAAGATATATACATACATGCCGAACTGAAGGTTTCCGGTAATACCACTCTTGATTGTAATGCTGAAATAGCATGCTATGTTAGAATCCACATGGTTTATAGAAAATATTCATTGGATTCTTCATACCAAAAAATACTGCCTACAGAATATTTTTAATAGGCTCTAGACAAATAAGTCAATATACACAATTAGAGATTTGCAAAAATCATAGTACTTGGCACAGCAGGGAATTTACTAAAGCTTATTCCAGTATAATTTCAGTTGATGCACAATTTTCTTCTGCTAGCAGCCACTGGAGGAAGAATTTATCTTCTTTTGTTCTATCACAAGTTTTAAGAATTTCAAACTGAAGCCTCTTGCATTTCTTTTTCGCAATTAGATGTCATTGAAAACAATAGCCAGCAGATAGATGAACACAAATTGAAATCATGAGGCACACACATATACACTAAGTTTCAATAGGATAAGAGATGTACATTTCTGTGTTCAATTTACACATTTTAGACATAAATAATAGCAAAAACATAGGTTTGATCCTGGAATCCTATAGAGAGATTCCTAGGATTGTCCCACTGAATTCAGTGGAATTTCTTCCAAGAATACAAGAATAAGATTGCATTGTTAGATCATTAGATAATAGTAAGAGTTTATTTATGCTTTCCTCACTAAGAGAAAATAACATTGTTGTAGACTATATAATGACCAGTAAAATAAACAGCCATATAAAGTTTTGAACCTGGTTTTTAAAGTATGCATCTGGAAATATATCTCTCTAGTTAACCAAGGAGTGTGGATCCATCTTAGTTATGGTCTAATATAGGATTTCATTTTCAGTAAAGGAAGCAGGTTTTGCCATTAGGTATAACAACAAGATCTCATAGTTTTTCTGAATTAAAATATTTTTTGTGGCTGAGATTTTCCGAATTAATTTCATTATTTGCTGATTACTCCTATGAGATTGGTTCAACAGCTAGAAATAATAATTTGATTAGTGCATAATTTTCATAATTATTTATTCTCTTTGTAAATTTTGATTTTGATAAAAAATTAATTAATTGATTTAGGAAGTATCATAAATCAGTAAGCATCTTAAGGTTTTTAATAATTTGATTGAAAAATCAAACAATCTAAAATGACTGGAGTATGAATCATGTATCCAACAGTGAAATTATCCATCTTTCAGTTTTAATAACTGTAGCCTTCATATCCATGTTGCATTTAATGTATACGGTGATGTACCACTTATACATGCTGACAGTACATCTTTAGCTTGTTAGTAAATGGCAGTATACAGTACATTTGAAATGTAATTTTGCTATGGAGCATATAATATTATAAAGAAAGGTCATATTTAAAGAAGGAAAGAAGGAATTTATTTATGAATTAATTTGGGATTGGCAATAGTAAATTATGTTGCTAAGTTATTTTAAAAATAAAAAAATCTGTATGTTCACTATTGAAAAATATAGCTGAACATTTTTTTCAAATTTATAAAGAGATGTGCTAACAAATGTATTTGCCTATTCTTCAGGAATTTCTTTATTAAGTATGCAAATACCAGTTGGGTTGAAAGAAAAAATAATTTCAAAAAGAAACATATAATTCTGAAACATTTACCATTTTCCCAATTTTTATCTTTACAAAAGATACAAAATATTTTTATTAAGGAGATTTTTATATGTGTTCAGAGGATTTATATAACAAACCATAGCAAAACTGTTTTATATTATTTTTTCTCAACATATTTCCCTTATTAAATCTATTTGAATGATCTGTATTTTACTGTCCCTTTTCTATTCCATCTTCTTAGTTATTTCTGAATTATTTCCTTTATTCTTGTGATCTTTCCTTCATAGCGGCACTATCTTGGTGAAGCTTTGCATAAATCTATCAGCAATGTAAGTGAGTTGCACTTACAGTTTGTACACAAGGGCATGCTTGTACTTCTCAGCTTGCATACTGGGCAATGTTGCTTTAAAATCTAATCATTTGAAATAATATAATTAAAATGTTCATGGAAAGAGATTACATATTTTCATAAAAAGCTGTGATCTGCATTCATTATGTTTGTGTTCATATTTGATATCAGATATTAGGCATTAAATGTAGTGAAAAGAAGCTTGCAGCTAATATATTTGCATATTACCTAGCCTTTTATAAAGCATGAAGTAATGCAACTCAGTTATGGATGAGCTACTATAATTCATTTTCTTGTTTCTACAAAAATATGGAAGACAGTAAATGAGATCCAAATAGCTATGTACAGGATACGGTGCATACGTACATTCTTTATTTTTCTCTCTGCAAAGCAGTGTTTTGAAAAAGTCCAAGAATATTAATGTGTCTGTTATCTTCTGACTATCAAAACAATTGGACTTCCTCTGACATTCAGTTATTGTAGCAAAGAGTTTATGGGCAACTTCCTTATCTATGTCACAGTTTGGTAATGCGAAATATCTCTTGAGCTACAGTATCATAGATTTGTCTGTTGCTTTTTTCTGTTTTGATGCAATCCTATAGATGTTTTCTCAGAAATAAGAAACTTGAGATCAGTGGTCCTTATTCTCAGGTAAGGAAGTATAGGATTGCAATCTCCATGGTTGAAACAAGATTAAAATCATTGGTTCCAGTTCTAGATAACCACTATGTAACTTAAAAGTAGCATGCACACATCCAGAAGATTTATTCTGGCAGTCTTTCAATTCTAAGCCAGCTATTGGTTCATATAGATGTTCAGTTCTAGTAGAAATTTTCAAAAATATTAGAATGCATGCATGTATGCAACTAGGAGTGCATATAACTGTTTGGATTGCAGCCTGGGAAACAAGAAAATAGCATTTCCTAATGTTATTTATGTCTGTGACTAGAGTGGTGCAAAAAAGGTTGTGGCTGAAACTTCGGAACAACTGTTCCTACTTCGGAATGGTGTTCCAACTTCAAAGTGAATTGTTCAAGTAATCTTATCTTGAAATGGAAATTGGAATTGTCCCATTTCAAAGTCATAGCACTTTTGGTATAGCTGTTCCAAAATCAAAACAAACATTCCAATAGCATAGCAAGATGTTACAGTGTTGTAATATTTTGGCCACAAAACACATTCACACTTCTGTCTTTGTCTTAAAAAATTAAACAAAGTGTTAACTTAAATTGAATATAAAAGAAAAACATTAAAATATACATTTCTTTCCCAAAAGTGAATATTCAAGATATCAACACTGATTAACCCAATTACATTATTGCCATCACTGTATTCTACATTAGAGAGGTAACTCATTATTGTTGTAATCAAGTGGTGGCACTGATTTGATAGACTGCATGTTTCACACAAGTTGAAACACCTAATTTTTGTCAATCTCCTTTAGTTGCTTAACCTGCTTGACCCCATCCTCTCCCAAAAGCCTTGAGGAATTGAATAGGATATGATGTATAAAGCTACAGAAGGATTAGGGTTAGAGGGATTGGCAAACATTAGGCATCCCAGCTTGTGAGAGTAAAGCATTTTTCACTAATACAAAAGTACCATTGGGTATATTTCTGGGCAAACATCAATATTTCATGCAGCTTCACAAATCTAATTTTCCTTGTTCCTCTTCCTTCTTCAAAAGGGAATAATGAATTTATAAAATTGATTTGTTTGGGTAAAATGATTTATTTCATGCATGCTTGCATTCCACATTAAATATGTCCTTACATTTAAAGGGGCTGAATGTTATGCTTTTTTTTGGGGGGGGGGGTATTTCTACTTACACCAAAACATTAATTAGGTATAAGGTATGTTCCTTGTTATGGTAACAATATATGTAGTTTTCATTATTAATACATTGTTGTTAGGGTTTTAATAAAGAACGGGATTCATGTCTAATTCTGATTGGTGCTGCAGAGTGACCAGGTGAATATTGATTACTGTCAAAGGAAATAAATTAATTGTAGCATGTGTGTGATTAGAGCTCTATTAAAGCCTATAATGATCCAGTTCTAAACTGGGTAAAGTAGAACCCAGCAATTGTGGAAAATAGATTTACTGCTGAGGTAAACATTGTTAAGCAATAGGAAGAATTTTACTACTGCATTGTGTTTGGATGTGCAGCATTCAGATCCAAAGTGGGAAAGGTGCTTCAGATCAGGCATGGGCATGCTTACTATAGCTGCCAGTAGCACCCTTAAGAAGCTACACCTTTTCTACAATAGCTGTGCAGTCCCAAGGTATTATGTTTTTGATTTTAGGAGGAACAGTCCTAGGAAAACACATGTTTGCATTTAAGAGGCATCAAGGAGACAGCGATAGGGTGTAACAGCATATTTTCCATGATCACTTCCATTGGATTGATTTGAAATCTTATAACTATAAAAGTTTGATACAGTTTAAATGAAGCTATATTAATTAATAACCATCTCTTTAGGATTATTTTTAGCCTGCCATATCATTGCACAAATCTAGAGACTATGATGGTTCTTCTATCAACTCTAAAATTATTATTATTAAACACTATTCGGTAATAAAGATTTCTCAGCTTCTTAGAGTCTCCATTGCTGATTCAGGGAAATGTCATTTTTTCCCATCTGATTCACTTATTAAAAGGATCTTAACTTTAAAATTTCCAGAGGTTCCACTGATAGTGAGGATTCAAGTATCCTCAAAGGCTTGCATCACAGAGAGCTAGAATTTAGGAGAAATCCTCTGCTTTTTTAAACCCATTGCTTCCATTTTTGTTCAACAGTGACATTTACCACAGGATGCATAGACAAGGAGATAAAGTGAAGCAAGACTGATGAATGAGTAACCCTTCACTCTCTAGACTTTCTGACTTTCGAAAATTCTCAGTAAATACTGCTTTTCCTTCTACTACCTGCTTCAAAACAGCTATCTAGTTCTGCCACACAGTTTTCTTAACTAGTAGTGATGGACTAACAATATAAAAGTACTAATTCAAATCAGTTTGTCCTACAATTAAGCTATTTGAAAGCTGATACATCATGAATGAAACTAGCGATGTTGCCTGTGGTCTTTACTGTTACTTTCTGTGAACTTATAATAGTGATAGCACCAATATGTGTAGCTTTCTGTTGCTCTAAACACTAGTGCAGTTAGTTGAATAATACACATTGTAGCTATTTGATAGGCTTTTTTAAAATCAAGAACCCTAGAGAGGCCATTGGCTCAAATTATGTTTCCAACTATAGTTCTGAAGCTGGATGATCTTTCAGAGATGTGCTAGTGCAGTGGTTCTCAACATGGGCCATGCCATATTTCGGGGGGGGCGGGGGGGTCACAGTCAGTTTCTGAGGGAGCCGCTCAAACTTAACTGCCAGGCATATGATCAATTTGTCATAATCCTCACATCTCATTCTCTGTGCTAGTTTCAGCAGCATAAATATTGACAATTCCCACAGTTTACAATAAATACCTTAACAATGACTATCAGGGGGGTCAGAGAAGTAAATGAAGCTCAGAAAGGGGCCATAAGCAAGAAAAGGTTGAGAACCCCTGCTGTAGTGGATCCTGCAGTGCCCAAGGAATTGAACTATAGTGACCTCTAAGATTGCTTCACATCCTATGATTCTATGATTTTATAAAAGAAAATTGTGTGGTGGAAGAAAAGTCAAATTAAAATTTATCAGAAATATAACAGAAGATACTGAAATAGTTGCAATCACTTTCCCATTGCACAGTAGGTCAAGGAGGTAATTTGCATTCCACATTGCCCTAAGCAAAGTACCCCTCTTCTGTTGAAGCAGCCATGTCCTAGGAAGCTTGTTGTTTGAGGGGTTCCTGAGATGGTCAATGCATGTGTATGCCCAGACAGAACCTCTTTGGGGACTGCTGATGAAGTAAAGCAGCTCTGCGTGCACAGACATGTGGAGACAAACTGAGAAAGTCCTTGAAGTACCCACACTCTCCTGGAGGATACAGCTTTCTCAACACTTCAGTGATGGATACTTTGTTCACACTCTTGCATTTGGCAAAGTGCCTTCATAGACTTGGCACAGCTGTAATATGTTTGGCATTTATATTATCTTGTAAATGTATGCATAATAGAAATTCTAAATCTGAGTTAACTTGTGTATTAATCCTTTCATCTGTATACAGGGTATTTGTACCTTCACTGAATTATTTGTGAGTTCATCTGTGTTAAAAAATTTACTGTCATATTTGCACTGATCATATGAACTAGTTTAAATCAGTTTGTCCTACAGTTAAGCTATTTGAAAGCTGATACATCATGAATGAAACTATTGATTGTGCTTGTGGTCTTTACTATCGCTTTGTGTGAACTTGTAATAGTGATAGCACCAATATAGTATTATGGTGATGTAGGGACATTGCAGGCTATTATAGTGTACTTTCAGGTTTTGATAGAAAGAATGCCAACTGGAAGCAAAAGCAGTATTACTCTTCCTTCTGATCTTGGCCTCAGTAGTATTATTTTCTCCAAATCTCAGTCCATAACCTGAACTGCCCAGCCTGCTAATATTCTGTAAGATCTGTACATTACTCTGCATGGCTAGCACCTCTGTTGTCACTCAGTTTGATACTGCATTTTAGGAAATCATCTAAAACGTATGAGTTATGCCACAAACTCATAATATCGGAATAAGGAATTACAAATCAGTTACTTTATTTATTGCATGTACAGTATATACCATCTTTCCTCCCAGAGCTTAAGGCAGTGTACATAGTACTTCTGGAGCTTTAGTATAATGATAAGCTTGTGAAATGGGCTTGGTTGTGAGATAGTACCTGATGTACAGTCATGAACTGAGCAACATGTCTGAGTACAGATTTGAAGCTGGGTGTCCTTAGTCCGTAGTCAAACACTCTAAGCACTGCAGTACGTTAAGTACAATATATGTTTGATTATTCTTTTTCAGTGTCCTAAACAATTCTAGAGTTAATATAAAAGTCTGATATTTCATTTCTTAAAACATTATTAATAATTTACTCCATAATCCAAAAATAAGATTGTAAACCCAATTTAATTCATTAGGACTTCTTCCCAAGTAGGTGTATCAAAGATTTTGTCATCTATTATTTTTATGAAGCAATCCTTTTGAGCTTTTAAGGAGACTTAACTCTTACCTAACAAGCTGTAGATACAATACAACAGCTGAATGCTTTGAACCTGACTTTTAGATATCTGAGAATGTCACAGACAGTTGGGGAGAGATAGTTTATCGAATGCAAAGCAGCAATCTTTCTAGTAGTTTTCCTACCTTTTTTATCATAAATGTTTGTTTCACGTTATAATGTTTACCTGAACATTTGCTAAAAGAAATGTGCTATTGAACGACATATGCCAGAACACAGAGATGTGATGTTAAAAAAGATGCAAGAATTTCTGTGAGCATTGTAAATTGCCTATCGTATCCCAAACTGCTTGATAAAGTTTGCAATTGTAGTTGTTCAGTGGATTAGTAACATATTTATAGATTTCTGTACTTTTCCAAATTTTAACCATAGTTAAAAAATCTATGCATAAACAAGTTGAATATCATTCTGATATTCCTGTTGCATTTTGCTTTTCTGTGAATTAGATCACTCTGCTAAAGCAAAACCTAGAAATGCAACTTTCACAGTCTCAGACCACAATGCAGCAATTGCAGGCACAGTTTAGCCAAGAGCGACAGAGACTGGCGCAAGAAATTGAAGAACTGGAGCAAGAGCATCAACAGAGACATAAGTCCATGAAAGAAGCACATATCCTGGCATTTCAGAACTTGGAAGTAACAAAAGGACAAGAGCAAAAGGTATCACATATTTTCAAATGAAAGGCCACCAAAAAAGAAACAAACATAAGCATTATTTTATTTATTATTTATTTATCAAATGTTTATAGCCACCCATCTAACAAGAAGTAGCTCTGGATGGCATACAACAATCAAATAAAAACAATTATATAAATACAATAATTAAAAAATATAAAACAATCATTATTAAAAAGTAAAATATACAAACCACAGGCATGGAGAGTGAATATATCAATAGTGGAGCCATCTTAAGATGTTATTGGTTCCCTGGGATCCCCAAGCCTGGTGACATAACCAGGTCTTGAGGGACTTCCGGAACATTAACAGGGAGCTAACCTGACTTTGGGGGGGAAGAATGTTCCATAAGGCAGGTGCCATAGCAGAGAAGTCCTGCCTCCTGGGACCCATCAGATGTAAGTCCCTGGCAGATGGTAAGGATACTTATTCTTTATTTTGGACATCCAAGAGATTTGTTTATCCCCCAATCATATGATACTAGAAATCTTAAACATTTTTACCTGTTTAACTGTATACCTCAGGACACAGTTGCAGAGAAATACAAAGAAAAAAGGTCAATTTTATCTGAACAATAATTAGAGAATACATAGAGATATTTTTCATTAAACCTCATCAAAGATATAACAATATATGATTTGATGAGCTTGCCCATTTTCCTAAATACTTTGTCAGAAACTTGGGAACGTGGAGCATTTATATTTTTCTGCTAACATTGCAAAGATGGAGAAACCCTGTGATAATATAAAATTGAATTATCCCTTAAACTGCTAGTAAAATGTTATCCTTGTTGATCAGTTGCTGGTACACTATAATATTAATACAGCGAAAATATACCATCCCGTTGCACTGATATTTTTACATATTTTTAATTCTAGTATGTACCCTACCGTTTAAAAATGCTTTATTTCTTTAGCATTACAACATTAAAACTGGGATATTCACAAATTTTTTCAGCATAGAGTGACAGCTAATGTCCAGATCAAGGATCCCTATTTCACTCCTCCTATCGGTTTTCTGTTTTTCTCTCCAGCAGGCACACTGTATTTGGTAGTTAATGAACAAGCTCAGTCCCCACTGATTTCACTTTTTTCTCCCTTAATTTTTTTTCCTAGATGTTTTCTTGCAGTCCATATAAACAGTGGATTTTCATTATTTATTTATTTATTTAATTATTTATATCCTGCCTTTCCTACAAGAACTCAAGGCAGCATACGTAGCACTCGCTCTTCCAATTTTTTCCTACAATAACCCTGTGAGTTACATTTGACTGAGGAAGTTACTGGACCAATTCACCCACCGAACTTCTTTGACTTAAGGACACGCTTGATCTTGAGTCTTGCGGTAATCTAACATTTTTGTCAGGGAACAAGGCCAAGAACCATGCCGAGCCAGCATTCCAACTCTAATTCTTTATTATTCTTACCTTATACGCAGAATCTTGCCAGATTAAGGCTAATCACTAACCTAAAGGAAAATAACCCTGAAGGGCTCTAGGGTGGAGCTACCTTGAACCTCTTAACCTTCCCAGCAACAGAGTCCAGGCTGGGAAGCCTCTTATCAGTCCAGGATGCATTTCCCCCCCTGGGAACCAGCAGCAGTGCTGGAATCCACAACATCACCCCTGCCTTCAGGAACACATTCCATCACAATTTTAGCCCCTATACCCCACAGGCTTTCATACCATATGAATCTTTTTGCTTCTTTAAAAATCTTTAACAATTATTTACAAAAGATAAAAAACTTAGAATAGCATTGTCTATACATATATTTCAAGACAATATATTCTGAAGCAGATACATTATTTTTTTTTTCAGTCTGAGGGCAACAACTGGCCTTGTAGAAATCTGCAAAATATTTTGAGTTTAAAACAGACTGTTTGACAGTTCCAGAAATGTAGTGTGTAGGTATAAATTGTAGAATTATTCCTCGTATATTTAATAATTATCTCTTTCTGTCATATTAAAGATTCTAATTCATTAGTTTTGGGAAGGGCTCTGAGGGCTGCATTCAAGTTTTTTAAGGGGTCAAATGCTGACCTGGGGCCTCATATTGATCAAATAAAAATTGGATGTGCAAAATATAGTCTATAGTTTAAAAAAGAAAAAAGAGGAGGAGCAGAAAAAGGAAAAATGTTAGGGAGGAAAATATATATAGTCATATATATATAGTCATATATATAGTCATAAATTTAGATCCAATTTCTTGAAAGTCCCTTTGTTTGCCTCTCTGTTGAAAGATTTTGCAATATTATATAAACTTTTAAGATTAAAAAACTTTTATTTTACTTTTTTCAAAACTACCTCACACATTTTGGTCTGCAATTGTTTTGGAACCCACCTACTGTGCTAACTGGCATTCTGAGCACAACAATTTATTGCATAAGATAGGCAAGCTGCAGAAAAGATTCCATAAGGTAAAAACCTAAAAATAATTTTATCTGTCTTAATTGTAAGAATATTTTCATATTCATCTACTTCCCTTAGGAGCTTGAGGAACACTTGCAACAGAAGCATTCAAAGGAACTTCAGGCACTGAAAGAGGCACACAGACAAGCCATGGATGCTTTCAAAATAGAAATGGAACAAGAAATGCAGACCCTTCGCTTTGAATTGGAAGATGAAGGGAAAGCAATGCTTGGTACTGTACTGTACTTTCATGTCACAGTTTAAAATGTAAGCTTTGATTTAGAGGGCGGATATAATTTGCTGCCTGATACACAACCATGGAGGGTGTTGGATTTGGTTTTGCTAACAATACGGAAGTGGTTTGCCATTGTCTTCTTATGGGATGTTTTTCTGACTTCCAAGTCTAGTTTATAGCCCTAGGCTTTCTTGGTGGTTTCCAATGCAAAAATTTAGTCACATCTGACTTTATAAGCCTTTTTGAAATCAGCCAAGCTTCCCTAGGTCATCTGCAGCTTTGTGCATTTGGAGTACATGCAGGTTTTTTAGATGAAAAATAGGAGTGTTCCTTGAAGGCTAATTAATACCTCACAGTTTATAACATAAATTTAATACTGTGGCATAATTGTCACAATTCTTGTGATTTGTCATCTCTTAAATCAGGTTGATGACTCTGCTGTGAGATTTTATATAAAGATTTCTGCCAGACTAAATAAAGACCTTTCCATAGTTGTTTTAGATAGATGTGTTCTGTTTTCTTATCCTGGACTATATTTCTGTCTTTCCTTTTTCATTATCTTTGATAATAGCAGTTTCTTTAGTGTTACCTTTGTATCTATTTCTTTTTCACCATCAACATTAGTGCCTCATTCCCCAAAAAATAGAGCCAAAACCGGACCATAGAAAGCTAGAGGGAAGTATCCACATGATTGGAGAAATTCAAGGTTTGCAAAAATACAAAGCAGTATTAAAAATTCCAAAAAGACACAATTCACTAAAAAAAAGTGCAGTGTTGATTGTCAATCATCATCAAATTGAGTATTAGAAAAGAGAATACTGGCTTAAAAGGAAGATAATGATTTGGTTTCCTTGAGCCTTTCACAAGTTATATAATGCACTTTCCTTGTATGATTTGCTTATGCTGGTTGCTATTATCATCATCATCATCATCATCATCATCTATGGTTGGTTTTATCATCATCATCATCTATGGTTGGTTTTGTTTTTGTTTCTACTTTTAGAATACATAACTGCTCTGGTTTTAAAATATTTGTTTGCTGCTTTGAACCTGCATGGTAGAAAAGATTGGGTTGTAAGTCTTCAAACATACATACATAAAATACATACATATTATGTAACTATTCTGGAAAACAGTATGATTGGACCTTGGAAAAGGAACACTCCTTCCAGAAGGAGAAGTTATATTTCCAGTCAAGTAATATCAAGATAATAAAGGATAAAACAGAAATTTAAAATGTCATCCTTTCTTTTGGTATTTTGCCATTATGAGTTTCCTTCCAAATTCACTAGTGCTATACACAATTCTCCTATAGGAAATACAGATACTTGGATATGAGCAATTTTACTAATGCTTGTCACATTTTGAACTGGCTTTCTTGCTTGAGTGACATCAGAGCAAATACTCATCTTTTGAAGAACAAAAATAAATAGAAACTATAGTTCACAAGCACTATAAATATGGAAGACAGGAGTTGTATTACTCTTAATGAATATCAGGGTGATATGTCTATTACAAAATATTTTTCCCACTGAAGGATGGGAAATAGTAGGGAAATCAATGTGCAAATTATGCCATTTGAAAAATAATTAAAGATGTGATGCATTAACTAAATGGTGATAGTATGTATATATATATCAGAGTTTTTAAATATTATTTGTGAAGTATTTTTTAATCTTTGTATCTCTCAGCATCTTTGCGCTCTGAACTTAATCATCAACATGCTGCAGCAATTGATCAGCTAAGGCACAATCATCAACAAGAAGTAGCAGCAGCTAAAATGGAACTTGAAAGAAGCATAGAACTCAGCAGGCACCAGGTACATATTTGTGCTATATCCTAACCCAGGGTTCCTCAACTAGGGTTCCGTGGAATCCTAGGGTTCCGCAAGAGGTCACTAGGGATTCCCTGGGAGATCATGATTTATTTAAAAAATTGTTTCAAATTCAGGCAACTTCACATTAAAGAGGTAAGTTTCATTCTTTATTTTTAGTTTAAGAACACTGTTAGTGCATATATACAGGTCCACACATGAAACAAATATAATAATGTTGCAACTTCTGGCCTAAGTTTGAGCCTGAATGTGCAGGGGTTTCCTGAGCCCTGAAAAATATTTCAAGGGTTCCTCCAGGGTCAAAAGGTTGAGAAAGTCTGCCCTAAAGAACATAAACATATTTTTAAGCTATGGCACAGAGTGTTTGATCTCTAATATGTCTTTTTGATCAAAAAGTAATAGAAAAGGCATTTTGATCAAAAGTAAACATATAGTATTTGAGTCATTTCCCAGTTAAAACATTTGAATTGAGTTACATCATCTGTCCAGCATTTCTTTAGGCATTTTCTGGGTTTTTAAGGTGAATTGGTATCTAGCAAGGATTATTGTTCACCACTGTTGATCTGTTTGTCATGTAATATGGCCAGCTCATTGCCATTTCATTATATCACCTACTGCTGTCTGTTGGCAGATCCATATACAGTATTTCTTTTATCACATGTTACGTTCAGCATTTACTATTCCAGGCTACTATGTGGAACTTTAAACTTTTGTGCTGTGTTTGGATTTAATGTCCAGGTTTCACAACCATGTATCAGTATACACTAATTGTGAATTAGTATTAAGTAGTATGTTGCTTTTAAATGCAGCATGAAGGTGTCTACATGCTCTCCAACCTAGTGTGGTCTGGTTCAGAATTTCTTCTACACTATCACCCTCTCTGGTAATCTTTTGACTGAGGTAGTTGTGGCTATTATTCCAAAGATAAGTAACAGAATTAAATGACAGCAGCAAATTATCAGCCTTGAAAATGAACTTGAAGTCACAAGTCATGTTTAACAACTACTCCCATGCTTTGCCAATAAAAATTGAAAATCATGAACTGCAGAAAGTCATCTATCTATCTATCAGCCCAGATCAATACACTGCAGGATGAAGACCACTTCACTGAAGATTATGGAACCATAATCTACCATGCTGGTCCAGTGAGAATCAGTAGATAAATATTTTTTGATTTCTCATTCCAGGGCTGAGAGAGAATGGCAGGCCCAAAGTCACCTTGCCAGCTTCCAGGCATAAGAGAGGATAAGAACCTGCATCTCCCCACTCTGGCACCTTAACCACTAGACCACACTGGCTGATAGTATGACAGAAATATAGACAAACATTTAGATATATACATAATAGAGATAAAAATATTATGCACTGCCCAGCTTCCCTGCTTTGTCAGTCTAGGGGTGCCAACTCTATTTGAATCCAGTCTACCCACCCCACCCCACCCACTCCCCATACAGACAAATTTGTGCATGTGAGAAGCTATTCTATGTCATGTAATAGTCATAGTTAAAAAATACATATGAACAAATAACTACTAATTAAAATTGCCTGAAAAATAAAGTACCCCATTATTCCATTAACTGATCTTTCATCTTCACATGTCAGCCATTGACTCTCACAGAAATATACTACAATACATTCCATTCCCTCTCTCCAGCAAAAAAGAAGATAAAAACAGGATATAGATGAGTTAAAGAGATGAGATAGTTGTATCAGGAAGGAAAGGAAAAAGAAAGTGAGAAAAAAGGATTAGATGAGGCAAGGGGAAAATAAACAGGGAAGGGGAAATAAAGAAACTCTGTTTAAGAATTATGAGAGGGTTAAATTAAACAAGCCTCCCAAGCACCAGCTAATTTTTATGCTCAGCTTTGAGATCATCCATCTCTTTCAGCAGCAAGTCTACAGTCGTTTGTACCAGCACCCATTCAGAATGCTCAGTATATTTTATACTAAGGTCCATAGGCTTAGAGCCAGATACTTTATGACTGAAACTTCACTCACAGGATGCTTCTACAGAAGAAGGGCTGGAGGTGATTTTTCTGACCTTTCCTACCCCTTGTGTTTCCCTGAAAGAGGTTTGGGGATTGCAGGAGAAATCTGTAGTGTTTGTTAGCTTTAGGAACCGCATAAGAGATTGTGGCAGTAGAAGCATCTGCTGAACTAAAGAGAACTTTAGTTCAAACAAGACATTTTATTTGCAGAAGAGAAAGTCTGGATATAAGCAACTATACTGAAATATGTCTTGGTGCTAAATACAGGTAAAGGCAGAATAACAGAGATAATACAATAATTATAGACACTACCAAACCTTTCAGACAAATAGCAGAAAACTTGGATTGGGGGACATGCTTGGCAATAGAAGGTAGTCTGTCTGAGTCTGGAGGGAAGTTGTGTTGGCTGAAAAAAAGCACAGCTCTGTCTCAAAATTCAGTTGCAGTCTCATAATTCTTATTCAGTCCTCTCTTTAACTTTATATCTGATTTTTCACAGATGAAAGAAGAATAAAGAGAAAACATGAATCTTCTAATTTAAGGGGGATATGTTACTATTTAACTATTCTATTTCTAAACACAACCTAAACTATTAACAAGGAACTAGAAATATTTAAGTGAAAGAATTGATTGTTTATTCTGCAGAAATGAGTGCACTAGATAGAACTGTTATAAAGTATTCTTTGCTTATTAGGAAAAAGAATTTATGTGCCGAGTATCAGATCTACAGGATGAACTGAGACATCGAGACCACCATATATCAGAGTTGGATAAGGAAACACTTGCTTTGCATGAGAACATAAGTGCATTAACCAAAGAACTGGAGTTCAAAGGGAAGGAAGTTCTACGAATACGTAGCGAATCTAACCAGCAAATTAGGTATGAGTATTTGTGATGTCAGGTAACAAGTTCTAATTAATTCAGTTCCTAAAGATAATAAAGGTCAGCATTTTTTTAAAATTTATATAGAATATTTTAGGCAATCAAATTCAAACTGTTGTATCCATCTAAGCCTGATATTGATTAATGTAACTGTACATTTAGGCTGGGATTGCCTATCATATGGCATTGCAAGTTATTCTAGACATTAGCAACTGAAAAGAGCTATCTTGACCACTTAATTAAATGGATTTTCTTGCATTCATTGTTAAAGCATTAAAGGAGATGACAAAAATTATATAAATAAGATAGAGGTTGGAGAAACACTAATAATTTTGTAATTATCAGTATCACTGTGCACAAAGCCTTTTCAAATATGGAAGTCAAGATTAACGAAGCCAACTGACATAAGAATAACTGTTTTTAACATAAAATGAATTAAACAGGCTACATGAACAAGATTTAAGCAAGAAACATGAGAAAGAATTGGATGTCATGACAGCTGACCACATCAGAGAGAAACAAAGCATGCTGGCAGATTTTAATAAGACCCAAGAGCTGCTCAAGGAAATTAATTCAGCTTTGCAAGTTTCGTAAGTTTTACTACCTTGAACAATTTCATATATGAGCTGAGTTTGAGTGGAATGATATATAATTATTATTTATTTCCAATTGATACTGGAGAGGCATAGGCTTGTAAAAGTACATATAACTGAGAAGCTTAGTGTATCCACTAACATTGACAGGACAGTTTCAATGTACAGGGAATGCAGAACTGAACCCACTGGAAAAAATAGGAAGAAATCCAATTATAATTCCATTCAACCCTTGTAATATATTCTGTGTTGGGGGTTGATGCAAAAGTGTAAGGGATTAACACACTGGGAATTCTCATAAAATCAGTCAGTTGTTAGGACAGCTAAGTGATGCAGTTCAAAAACATAGTCTCACAAGCTCCTAAGACAAGAGGCTGGATATCAGTGAATCAGAAAATGATCAAGGATTTCTCAAGTTTTCTCTATCACTACCACTGAGATGATATCTTTGGATCAACCAATGGTGATCTGATTACATAATCCCTTTGATTTGAAGGATTAACTGATTACTGAATCTACTCCTCCTCCTCTTTCCTTTGTCCTCTGTGGTATTTTGCCTTGGCAATGAAAATGTTGGGAACTGTTCCCTGTGATTACCATAGTGCTACATTTTCATAGCAATAGTGCTGCAGATTAGGGATCTGCAAAGCTCCATTGTTCAGTAAAGGAACATTTCCAATGTCTCCTGAAATGCTGTAGATAAATAGGTAAGAAGCTTCCTGGAACCTCAAAATCAGAACAGAGAAGTCAGATTAATCAGCTTTGCCCTGGGTAAATCTTTCTCAACCCCTTTCTTCCTCATGATCTGAGGTTCAGCCAAATTGAATGCATACCCCTGCATAAAATAAAATAAATCATTTTATTACGACTTCTGAACATGACACTAAAGATGCTTGGTAAGCCTCTCATACTATTTTTGTGCCTCTGTTTAAGGTGATGCAATATTTTAAAAACTAATAATTCCCATATTACATTGTTATTTATATTAATGATTTTAATGGACTGTGTCTTCCCTTAGGCCACCATATGTTCCTTATATTTCTGTGTTCCATGTTTCTCTTTGTAATCGTATAATTTTATGACACTGAAGCTATATCTTCTAGTTAATTTTCCAGTTTATTTCCAAATTATAGAGCACTGTCTTATCTTAAAATAGTCTGTTTTCTCATAGCTTTTTGGATAATTTTATTACTGGGGGAAAATATAATGACTTTGGAAAAAATGCCAACTAAGCATCTTTTAAAAATCTCAAGTGTTATAGCTACTGACTAATAGTTACTAGATATCTTTGTAGTGCAAGGACATTATAGATTGTGTAAATTCTAGTTGCTCAGCTGTTACTCACCTGAGTCTGAAGCATAGAGAAGAATGTATGATGAAAGCTTTTGTATAGGTATGTTTCTTTTAAAATTGTAAGGTCCCATTTGGAATGAAATTTGAACTGGCAAACTGCTTGAAATAATATTTCTTCTATTTAATTTTTCCTCTTGTAATAAAGAAGTATAGAACTTTCTGTAAGTCAGGGGAATAGTCTAAATTGCCTCTTTAAGTAGGGTAGAAGATTTCATACAATATAATAGTATTTATCATAAAATATAATGAAATCATAATTAGTTTTACTACATATTACCCAAATTTTAGAGCAGTAACTTTAATAACATGAACACAAATAAAAGCTGCAGATTTTAATGAAGTAAAAACATGTTTCTTAATAGTTTTTAACATTTCCAAATACAGTCTATTTGCATTTAGGGAATAAAACAGTTGTTGTTGTTGTTGTTGTTGTTTGGAAGTTGAATTTGAAGAAAAGGTACATTCTTTGAGAGCCAGTTTGTTCTAGTGGTGAAGGTACCAGACTAGAAACCAGGAGTCTGTAAGTTCTAGTCCCGCCTTAGGCAGGAAAACCAGCTGGGTGACTTTCAGCCAGTCACTCTCTCTTAGCCCAACTCACCTCACAGGGTTGTTGTTGTGGGTAAAATAGGAGGAGGAAGGAGTATTAGATATGTTCCCTGCCTTGAGTTATTTATAAAAATAATAAAGGTGGGATAAAAAAATCTAAAAAAAAAAAGAGTTCCATTAATATGTGAACATAGCTGAGTAGAACATATGCTTGATAGCTGTGAACCTAAGAAGTTCTAGTATAAAGCTTGAGGGGACAGTGTCAGCAACTTTTATGAGTGTTAATGATAAAACCTGATTAAAATTATGAAGGACTTTTAAAGCCAAAGCAGAATTTTAAATTAGATATAGTAAGAAAAAAGCAATTGGGATGCTTGCTATAAATTTGGCATAAGGTCTGAACACCTCTCACATATTCTGCATCAACTGAGATTCATAAATTGGCAGTAAAAAGAGTCATATAAACAATGTACTTCAGCAATTTAGCCAGATACTCTATTAGAGACCAATGTCCACTTTCTTTGCCTTGGGCCACAGAGCAAGTTGGCAAAAGGCCTGCAGCTATTAAAGTCATTGAGAGGATAAAATTCAGGTTTCAGTATACGTATTCTTCAATGTATATATATGTATATATATGAATGACACACACACACATATACATACATATACACACCCACCCACCCACCCACCCACACACACACACACACACACACACACACAACTCCCATCAGAAAACAGGCTCTGCAGCTCTACCCAGATCATCTCCATCTCCAGGATTTAGCTTCAGTTTCATCAATGTTCACCCTTGTCTGTTAAAATTCGTATAAAAGTACAAAACTAGATAGCAATCTAAAAGGTTAATTCAAAAGTTATTAACCTTTCTACAAATGCAAGGATCTGTTTTCTTGACCTTTCAGTATAACTTTTCTGTAAATTAATTTGCTTATTTCTGCTCACTCCTTTAATGCTTCACTATCTTTTTAGAGCTTTTCTACAATTAATTTAATTAATCTTTCTGTGGTGTTTTGGCTGCTTATACTGACTTGTTTTTTGGTTGTTAGCGTGATACTTCCTCATACATTAGTTGATTCACTAATTTTATTACTGAGGTTATGTTGTTTCAACTGTTAATTGTGTAAGCATTTTCTTTAGCATAGCCAACAAAGAGATCTGTTTATAGATAGAAAGCTGTATCTCTTTTTATATACAGTATAATAGATTTATGTATTTATTTATTTATTTAATCAATCAATCAATCAATCAATTTGATAGTATGATTTTATGGTATTATCTTTTAACTTTGATCCCTTATTAATCCATTGGTCATACTTTTGTCTTCTATAAAGTTTAGAAGAAATGGAAGATAAATATCAAAACAGGGAATCAAGGCCAGAAGACCTGCAGCTTATTGCAGAGATGAAAGACCTGATTGCTGAGAGGGATCAGCTGATAAAGAAGCTGATTGTAAGATAGTTTGGTGGCCTTTGTTATGAGTATGTCAGACACTAATATTTTTTTTGTCCAATCTCTGGAAAAATAACTAATTCTAAAATAGCCATTATGTGTGAAAGACAACAATCTAAATGAGAATGACTTTTAATTTGTTTTAATCTCAGTTATCTAAGATGCACACACAATTTCACATCTGTTTTTGTGTTCTTAAACAGTTGTTCATAATTTATTCATTAAAATAATTTAATTCTATGTAGTCTGTATATTCTGTTTAGGAAAAATGTGTGCTGAAAAAGATACTCCTAACATGGTATCTTTTTGTACTATGGATAAATCACAATCCTAAATGGATTTTAAAACATTGGGGGGGTTACTTTTTCCTTCCTGGTTGGCATCTATATAATCAATATTTATTTTTAATATGTTTCCTAATAGCATAATGTTCTGAGTTTTGCTGGTAAGGACCTGCTAACATGTACCCCTTGCAGCTTCCTGTATCTCAAATAGGGGAGAGCAAAAAATAATCTTATAAAATCTTTGTACAAAGTGAGAATGCTGCTGCTGCTGTAGAGAAGGGTTCTAGAAATGCCACAAATTATCACATAAATGGAACACATGTTGCCAGTCTTAGTTCAGATTCAGCATTTTCATATTTGAAGTAAAGATTTTTGTGTGAATATTATTTGATTATAATAGCTTAATAATAGCAGTTATTGAATATATTGAAAATGATACTCTTTTTTCTTTATTAGGATGACAAAAAATTCTATCAACTTGAACTAGTCAATAGGGAGACTAACTTCAACAAACTGTTTAATGCAAGTCCTAATGTTGGTGTTATTAATCCTCTAGTAAAGGTATGCAACATAATTCCTTAAAAGTAGAAAATGTGGGTTGTTAATATTACAAAAAAACAAAAACAAAAGTTCAGTAACAGCTTGAGTAAAATTCCAGGCAATAGCACTGATTGGGAATGGGCAGGGTTTCCACAATACTGTCAATTTTTCTTTTCAGTGAAAAAGTTCCTATATGATTTTGTACATTAGAACTGTGGCTGTTAGGGGATTTTACGTTGTGTGTAATTTAGAGTAATAGGTTTTAAACAGGACATAAAAGTGTGCTTATATATTTGTTTAACATAGGATATTGAGGTTTTTTTTTAAAATAACATTTCCTTCAAGTCAAGCTCAACCCTTGGTGACTTCCTGGACACATTGTATAATTCTCTTAGCACCAATAAGTAGTGATTCTTTCATGCTGATGGTGAGCAATCCAAGCACTAATCTATTTTGAGCTTGTTTAGCATTTGAGATGGTTCTGCCACCTAGGCGGGAACTATACTTTAGAATGGTTTTATATTTTCTTAAAAACAGTTTCGTTCTTGATCATTTTCTCAAACTACGTTGGTAATTCGACCCATCTTTGCAACTGCACTTTGATTGCTAATAACCTCTTTGAAAATCAAATGTTGATATTTATTTGGTTTAGCAGTTACTAACACTGCAGTGAATTAGATAGAAAAACATAGTAGAAGTTATCACTATAAGATTGCTTCTCTTCTCTTCCTTCATCTGGAGCTTCTGTTGTAACAAAGTCTCTTCCATGAAAGGGAGAAATACTTTGTTACATAGCAGCAATTCAAGATTCAGAGCATTATCTATTTGCAGTTATCTCTCTTAAGTTAGACAATACTATTTGAACCGATTTTTGATTACAGAAGTCAAATCTACTGAGCTGGGTAAAATGCTGGCTGCAGCATTTCTTCAACGAGCCAGTCTGGTCTAGTGGTTAAGGCTCCAGGCTAGAATCCAGGAGACTGAGAATTGTAGTCCCATTTTAGGCATGAAAACTGGCTGGGTGACTTTGGGCTGGTTGCTCTCTCTCTCAGCCCAACTCATTTCACAGGGTGGTTGTTGTGGGGAAAATAGGAGGTGGAAGGAGTACTAGGTATGTTTACCACCTTGAGTTATTTATATAAAAGGGGGGGGGCGGGATAAAAAAAATCTAAAAAAAAAGTCCTTTGCAGATTATCTTTCCAATGTTTGTAGAATGTATGTTCGTTAGCTAATTGTTATAAGAGAACCAAACGCCTTTCCCCAGAAGAAAAAGCAATGGAATCCATATTGGTCCAAAGGAAAAAAACTCAAAATCCACAGTTGGAAAATACCGTTATTGGATCCATTTAAAGTATCACAAAACTATGGAGAGTATATGCTATGTCCTGTTTTGGTATATAAAGCAAATAATATTTAATGTTAGGAAATACAAATTACAGTATTACTGCTAAAATAATGTCTGATGTAAAGATAGTACACTTTAACAAAATTATTTGTGCCATCTAGTGGAAAAAATTATAATTTTCATACTTCTGAATATGAAACTGAGTTAATAATAGTCTGCATTGCTTCCACACTTAGCCCCTTTTTCTGCAGTAGTCATCTAATGTTCATTTACTTTTTACAGAAGATGGCAATGATTGATACTTCCAGATGATGTTCTCATAGCACCACAAATCATGACTATAATGCAGAAAGTGAACATCTTTCTAGAATCTCATGCTTGGTTAAGTGCACTGTCTCTTCCTTTAATGAGGCCCTTCATCAGTTACATACACGTGTTTAATTTTTATTGTACAAGATATGTACACCATAGTTTTGATTTGAGAACTGTTCATCTTTTCCTACATGCAAATGTAAACTTACCTCTTGATTTTTAAGTTTGTTTTGTCAGCTTTGACACTGGAAATACCTTTATATCCTCCATGTCAGTGTTTCTCAACGTTGGTAACTTTAAGATGTGTGGACCTCAACTCCCAGAATTCCCCAGCTAGCCATGCTAGATGGGAACTTCTGGGAGTTGAAGTCCACACATCTTAAAGTTACCAACGTTGAGAAACACTGCTCTATGAAATTTAATTATATTTTTCAAACCATCTTTTCTAGACATTTGGACAGTTCTTTTGATTCAAAAAGAGAAGGAAGGCAAGCAGTTGAAACTGGTGTGTCCCAGTTAAAAATAATTAAAAAGATCTGCTCTGGAACAATTGCAGAATGTAACTATTCCGGCATACATTTTGAAATGCAACAAAAGAGGAAAAATAAATAAGTTGAAGATCAGTATAAGGATTGTAGTATTAAAACTAAATCCTATATGTTTATTCAAACATAAGCTCTGCTGGGTTTAATAAGATTTCTCTTTCCCCTTTATAAGTAAAGTCTGAGCAGAGAGTAAGACTGATACAAAATGTCTTTGCAGTTACAAATGTATGGCAGACTATAGAAAAAGAAGAAGTATCCTCAGTGTGCTACCCCTTTCTCAACACCTTATTTTTCCCAACACCTCACTGAAAAAAATATGTAGTATGCATGTTCTTTTCTTACTAGATTCTTTTGTCTTTTTGTGGATAGAAAGATACCTTGAATAGTAGAAAAACAAGGCTGATTGCAAATGATTACAAATGAATTACTATCATTTGCACTGATATAATATTATGTAAATGAGGCAGAATGATTGTACAGTGAAAGCACTGGCTGGAAGCAACCTGACAACATCATAGTCAAATTGCTGCAATCCATTGTTTTCTGCACTGCGCTCCTAGGTTTTGTTGGATCAGATTAATAAACTTTTTCCCCCAAAAATAAAATACCGTGAGCCCAGAGAAGATAACAAAGCACTGTTGCATTGTTTCAGACCTCATTCATTTATTAATAATTTCCTTTTAGTGGGTTTTTCCTGACTCTGCTTCTAACAGCAACATGGCTTGCTTAATGGGCCCAGTCTGTTGCCACTGCAATTCTTTTTTTTAAAAAAAAATTTAAGACAAGAATAAAAGCTATGAAAAAACAGAAAACTTCAAAAAAAGAAAAAAGAACTAAAAGGTGTGAAAACACACGAGAATTTTTTTTCAAAATTACAGAAATATGTGACTTCTGACTTTTAACAGCAAGTACATACAAAAATTTCCATAATCTCTTACTCTGTTAAACCAAAAACACATTATTTCTATAAATCATTCCACTTTAGCACATTATAAAAATCACTAAGTACAGTTACTCCCCTCTTGTTGTTTATTCGTTTAGTCGCTTCCGACTCTTCGTGACTTCATGGACCAGCCCATGCCAGAGCTTCCTGTCGGTCGTCAACACCCCCAGCTCCCCCAGGGACGAGTCCGTCACCTCTAGAATATCATCCGTCCACCTTGCCCTTGGTCGGCCCCTCTTCCTTTTGCCCTCCACTCTCCCCAGCATCAGCATCTTCTCCAGGGTGTCCTGTCTTCTCATTATGTGGCCAAAGTATTTCAGTTTGGCCTTTAATATCATTCCCTCAAGTGAGCAGTCTGGCTTTATTTCCTGGAGGATGGACTGGTTTGATCTTCTTGCAGTCCAAGGCACTCTCAGAATTTTCCTCCAACACCACAGTTCCAAAGCATCTATCCTCCTTCGCTCAGCCTTCCTTATGGTCCAGCTCTTGCAGCCATATGTTACTCCCCTCTTATATTAAAATAAAGGAAAAAATCATATAGATTTCCCCCCCAAAAGATAACATTTATTTAATTATTCCCTTCCTACTAGTATTCCATACATTTCTATCTACTATAATAAGAATCAAACTAAAAAGCACGTAAATTGTCTGCCATTATACTTAATAGTACAACAGTTTTAATCATCTTAATCTTAATAAACCCAAAAAACAAAAACAATTCAAAACAGTAGCCTTAAATCAAATCCTTAAAACCATCCAGATAAACATTTTTATACCCTAATAATCTTAATCCAAATCCTTAAAAGCAAGTAATATCAATTGAACCCTTAAAGCAATCCAGATAAACATTTTTAACCCTTATCACACTTCAAAATAAACCAGAGCATTTACATATCCCCACAATGTGCACAGAGCTTTTCTCTTGAAAAAATCAAATAGCCCAACTGCCCCACTCAAAAATTCCAGCTTCTCTTCAAAAAACCTCCCATACATAATGACCCCTTCTTTTTCATGGCATTCCACCAGAAAGTCAATTTCACTTATTGCTTGCAAATCTCTCTATTAAATTTCTTCAACTCCACTATCCAATCTTCATCCAGCATCTCAATAGACATTGACTCCCTGGAGAATTGTACAGCTAACTAAAATAGCATTATATGTTTAGTTCTGTGAAGAATCTTTCAGTTAAATTATAGGAAAGCATTGCTTTGCAAAACTACAGGGCTTTTGTTTAGAAGTAACCTAAAACTGGATAGTAACAGATCGTCAGCTGAGAAGATTTAGTTGGGGAAAAAAATCTTCCATTTAAGCTATAACAAAATGAAGGAAATTAGACTGTATTTTTTCCTAACTGAAAAGAATCAAGGTGATACTTTTTTTTACCTTTTTTTTAAAAAACAAAGATACAGTTTCAAAAGAGATAATATCAGAAAGTACACAAGGACAATTACTTGTTATGCAAAATGCTCAATATAACATTAATAAAAGATAACACTGAGTTGTTTTTATGATATGATAAAGTATCTTCGAGCTTAATGCCAAAATCTCCATTATATTATTATAAATACTAAAAAGGGGGGGGGGGAAGAAAAAAAACTACTAAAAATAGTATAGATGAGTATTTAATTTTTGACTTCCCCCTTTGTGCTCCAACCGATTTACAGTATTTTTAACATAAACTTTAAAATCCATACTGTTAAGTATTTGTATTTGCCTTACTGTGTGATATATAGTATATATGAAGCCATTCTTGCTTAAATTTCTATTATGTATGTAATAGGCCATACTTCTTTTAAATAGGGTTAAATAATTAGTCTTTGGCCAGAGTAATTTAAATTGGGGCTTCAATAGGAATTGGCAGTGGGCTCAGCAGATTGTCTGCTGGCATAAGTTTCAGTCAGCTCAAGTTTATGTAGTGTTTTTATTTCCCATTTTATTGTATATGTTATAATTCAAATTGTATTTTTTAGTATGTAAAAAATAATAATTTTGTTGTAAATCATCTAAAGGACTTTGGCTATTGGGTGGTTTAAATTTTTAATTAAGTAATAGCAATAGATAGCACTTTAACTCAGTCATAAAGAAGAGCCTTCAGTAGTTCCTGGGCCATTTACAATATATTAGCTGTTCATTACAGCTTACTGTTAATTGATAAACATACTGTTTTTCTCACCTGCTTGATGTTCAAGAATGTAAAACAATGAATTAATTGTGCCTAGTGGGGCATAATAATTATGTTTCAGTTGATGTTGAATCTCAACAAAAGTAACAAAAAATATATATATACTTGAATAATTTTGAAAGCAGGAAGCAGAACTTTCTGTGAAAATTTAAAGGTTGTGGTATATATCAAAACCTTAGTCCAATCAAAAGATTTGTCATTTTTAAAGAATTACCTTAGAGAATGGGTCACTTGAGTGGGATACTGTGTGGCTACTAGAAGTAATTTATTCAACTCTTCACCTGTTTTTACTCAATGGGCAGAATATAGGAACTTTGGTACCAATATGGCAACATCTGCTATATTCTCTCATCAGTTAAATCCAGAAAAATAAATAATTTTTTTTATTTATTTATCAAATTTATCACCACCCATCTCCCCTGCAAGGAGGGACTCTGGGCAGTTCACAATAAAAGCCTCACCACCATATAATATATCAATAAGGAATAAGATATAAATATATTAAAATATAGTAGAATCCAGATGGCTAAAGTTCTCTCTCTGACCACAAGCAAAACAAGGCAATTCTAAGGAGCTAGCCATCCCCAGGAGGAACTATTTTCGTTCCTGCCCCAGGTACGATGACAAAGCCAGGTTTTTAATTTTTTGCGGAAGTCCAGGAGCGAGGGGGTCTGCCTCAACTGTGGGGGGAGAATGTTCCAGAGGGCAGGCACAGCTTCAGAGGAGGCATGCTTCCACGACCCCGCCAGATGGAACTCTTTAACAAATGGGATTGGTAGCATGCCCTCTCTGCATGCTGGGGTGGGATGGGTCAATGTGATGAAGATGAGATGGTCCCTCAGGTAGCCTGGCCCCATGCCATATAGGGCTTTAAAGGTCATAACCAACACCTTGAATTGGACCCAGAAGCAAACTGGCACCCAGTGCAGCTCACGCAGTAAAGGTGTTACGTGTGCCACCCTTGGGGCACCTAGAATTACTCACATGGCTGCATTCTGGACCATCTGTAGCTTCCGGATACTCTTCCTGGGTAGCCCCATGTAGAGCGCATTACAGTAGTCTGTATGGGAGATACTCAGGGCATGAGTGACTGTTCGAAGGGCCTCTCGTTGCAGGAAAGGGCATAACTGGCGCACAACACAGAATTGCACAAAGGCCCTCCTGGCCACGACTGCCACGTGCTCTTCGAGCAGGAGACATGAGTCCAGGAGGACCCCCAAGTTACAGACCAGATCTGTCTGGGGCAATGCAACCCCATCCAGAACTAAAGATGACAATTTCCCAAGCCGAGGAGCCATTAATCCACAGCCACTCCATCTTACCAGGGTTCAGCTGAAGCTTGTTGTTCCCCATCCAGGCCCCCACAGCCCCCAGACACTTGGAGAGGGTGGTCACGACATCACTTACTTAACCTGGGACAGAGATGTATAATTGAGTATCATCCGCATATTGATGATACCTCATCCCATGGTGACCGATGAGCTCACCCAGTAGTTTCATGTAGATGTTAAAAAGGAGCAGAGAGAGAACCGAGCCCTGTGGAACCCCACAAAGTAGGGGCCACGGGGTGGATCTCTCACTCCCTATTAACACCGACTGAGACTGATCCTGGAGGAAGGAGGTGAACCAGCGCAAAACCACGCCACCCACCCCCAATTCCCTGAGTTGGTGCAGAAGGATACCATGGTCGATGGTATCGAAAGGCACTGAGAAGTCAAGAAGAGTGAGGATGGATGCACTGCCTCCATCCCGCTCCCGCCAGAGATCATCCATAAGTGCAACCAATGCTGTTTCCATCCCATAGCCAGGTCTGACACCTGACTGAAAGGGATCTAGATAATCCGTTTCATCCAGGATCCTCTGGAGCTGTAACACCACCACTTTCTCAACCACCTTCCCCAAAAAGGGGAGGTGAGAGACTGGGCAAAAATTGTCAAGGGTCCAGGGATGGTTTCTTGAGGAGGGGTGCACCAGTGCTTCCTTAAAGGCTGCTGGGAACACCCCCTCAAGGATGTATTCACCATCACCTAAACCCAGTCACATGTCACCTCCCGGGCTGCTTTTACCAGCCAGGAGGGACATGGATCTAATTGGCAAGTAGCGGCATTTACAGACTGAAGGACCCTGTCCACTTCCTCGGGTTCAACAAGATCAAACTGTTCCCAGATAACACGGTAAGTATGTTCCCTGGGTATCTCCTCAGACTCACGCTTGGAGTCCAACTTGGAACGGATCCAAGCAATTTTATCCTGCAGATGCCCAGAAAATTCATCAGCAGAGCCCCAGAGATAGAGTTCTGAATCCCCTCTCCCCAAAAGGGATCACGTGATCCTAAACAGGGCCGCCAGACGGCATTCCATGGATCCAGTACGAGTGGAGAAATACTGGTGTTTCGCTGCTCCTACCGCTACAAGGTAGGCCTTAATTGCGGCTCTAGCTTGTGTTCGGTCGGATTTGGCCTTTGTCTTCCTCCAGTAGTGCTCTAAGCATCTCTTAACCCTCTTCAGAACCCTCAGCTCCTCCATAAACTACGGGGAGTGTCGGGTTCGAATGGACAAGAGAGGCTGCATGGGCGCAATCCTGTCCAAGGCTCCGGCCGCTTCCCTGTTCCAGGTGGCAGGCAGGGCCTCTGCTGGACCATGCAGCATGTCCTTGGGTATAACCCCCAGCTTCCTCTGAAACCCTACCCGGTCCATCAGTCACCGGGAGCAGACCAATCAAATGGGTCCTGCCTCCCTGCGGAGGAGGATAGCATAAGAGAATCTCAAAGTCACCAGGGTGTGATCTGACCATGACAAAGGAGAAAGATGTAGCTCTCCCCTCAGATCACATTGCCACTGCTCCGACAAGAAAACTAGATCCAGAGTGAGGCCACTGTCTCGATGAATGAAAATTAAATGTTTTTGTTGCAAGTTCTTTTTTCATGAGAAATGAAATGAACTGGCCTAGACATTGATTGTAATCCTAGTTAGTTATTTGTTTCTTTAACATATTTGTCACTTCCCATTAAAACATTTTGAAGCACTGTACAATTCATTTTATAGTAATCAGGAACTACCATGATTGTGTAAGGAAATGGCTGCAAATATAATAGGAAGTAAATTCAGTTTTTCTCCTACAATGAGAACTTTCAATTTCTACAGTTGGGTGATACTGAATTATAGCAACACATTGTTAGTTTTAATAGAGAAGCAGTTTCTACTGTTGTTCAGGAATTGTAGTCCATATACAAGCTAAATCTACTAAAATTATTGAAAAATCAAACATCATATTGCAGCAATTCCCAAACCATTAATAAAGAATAAAATAATGTAAAGCAGCTCAGTAATTTCCTCATTTGTACAGTCCCTTCCTTACATGTGTTATTTTTAATGCAGCAAAAGAAGAAGAATGATAAATCAGCAAACAGGTTTGTGAGTGTCCCCAATCTAAGTGCTTTGGAATCTAGTGGAGTGGGCAATGGACATGCTAACCGCTTGGACCCTATTCCTAATTCATCCATCCACGATATTGAGTTCAACAGCAGCAGACCACTTCCACAGCCAATACCACCCAAAGAGCCCAAGATGGTTTTGAGGTGAGCAGAGCCTCACCAGTTTTTGGTTTTCTTTTTTTCCTAACTTGGAAAACAAAAATTGATTTCTTTTTAGCTGAATCCCACTTGGTTTAAGAACAATACTGGAGTATGAATATTATTTTGGAATTACAATTTTCACACTATATTTTAAACCTCTTTATAGTATTCCTTTTTATTGTAAAGCTTGTTGAAATGTGATTCTCCCAGTAAGTCTTATTTCCCTTAAAATTTTAAAGTACTATATTACCAATGCTTTGTGTGTTTTCAGTTATTTACCTTTATGAACAATTGTGTTAAATAATTGTTATTTTTAGGTGCCCTTCAAGAATGTGTTACAATCTCCAAATCAAAATGGTATTTTGTAACAGTGGTTTTATCTGACAAAAAATGTTTACTATGTTATATGTGTATTGATTTAACTCACCTCAGAAAAATATTTCTCAAAAATAAGCTTTGAGTATGTGTGAATATGTGCATGTATTACATACCATTTAATAGCATGCTTCAGCATTAAAATATCAAGCTCAGCTTTGCATAGAATTCAGAAGTGGAATATATTTTATTACCAGACTAAAATAATGTTATAATGCTTGATATCCTGGAAAAAGTAAATGTTTTCTTTAGTTTAGTTCCACTTTAATGCTACTTACAAAATAGAGCTGGGCAGAAAATAGAATAGTAAGCTTGCAGTATAATAACATTTTATTCTTAACTTGAAATAGAAATCCTATAAAATGTAATCTTTCTTATTTTCCCCTTTGCATGTAAAATGCATGTATGCTCAGACGCCATTAACAAGCATGTGCATGAATTCATGAATTGTGATGATGGAGTTTCCTTTACAAATTATTTCGTTCCCTGATTTGTCCTATAAACGGTAGGGATAATTTTAACTTTCTAGCCACTAAAGGAATAAAGTACATGTAGTGATTATATCATGCAGTTTTACTTGAGAATTATGTTTGTGGGTAAAAAATGGGCTTGCTTTGTACTGAATCTCTTGTTCTACTGTATCCGATTCCATGTGCATGCAATTTCAGTAATTCACTCTGTGTTTTGTAATATTTAAAATATGTAATTGTTCAGTGCCAGATAATTCAGCACGTCCTAAAGAATATGATGCTTGCATCATATTTGACATCTAACTTGACGAGAAGAAAAGGATGCTAAAAGAGGATGCTCTTTAAAAACAAAAACTGCTCCCTCACATTTTTTAAACAAAAGCAGCAACACCATTCTTTTTTTCCCCCTGAAACACTATTTTTCTACTCTGTCATGTGGTTTAGTGACTTGTCTATGCTGCTGATGCTCTCCAGTGGAGTGGATGACCGAAGGTAGAAAATGGGGAATTAAACTACCTCACAGACTAATAACATGTGACTTTGAAATTATAAAAATTGATTCTGTGCTGCATATTGTCTTCTTATGCTTTTTCCAGGCATTTTGCACCTTGACTCTTGGTTGTGGGTTAAATCTGTCTTTTCTCTTTATGAATCTAGCCCTCCTCAGACTGAAGCTTCTCCAATGGCTTCACCAGATCCACAACGTCAGGAATGGTTTGCTCGTTACTTCACATTCTGAAAGATTATTTTTGAATGGCACAGCATGGTGTGGACTGTACTGTTCCTAATAGCATGACCTTAAAATAAACCCTTATGTGAAACAAGCTTTCTTGTAATATGTTAAACACTGTGAATGAGAACGTATTTGTCTCTCTGATTTGAAAATGCACTGTATTTTATGTGATACTTGTTGGAATCACTTGACATAGTTATATAAATGTGCTTAATGACACTTATTTTTATTTAAAATTGAAAAGTATTTAAACTTTGTAATTACTGCATAATAAAATTTCATAGAATAAATGCAATCTTTCCTCCACTTTTCCTATAAGTATGTATTTTCTTTGGTTTCAGGGAAGGCTTTCACATCCCATTTCTCCCTCAAATGCAATTAATTGCATGGTTATTATATATTAAAATAAATTGTCAGCAATTTAAAAATCAGACTATGGCAAAGTATGTTTAAATCCATATATTTTTAATTAACTTAGAGAACTGACTTTAAAAATTGTGGTTTATTCTAAAAGTGGTGAAGAATGCTAAATTATAATAGTATATAAAGCTGAGTGGTGTTAAGATTATAGTAAGAAAAATGACATAAATATTGTAATGTTGAATTTCACCAACTTTTGTCATAAGTGTTTTATAAATACATACAGAGATAATGCTCTTTAGAACATTTGAGTTATTACACTAGGTAATGCTGTATTAATAAAGAATAATTTATGGAAAGCTGCATTTTGAGGATATTATCCTTTGGGCAGAACTCAGGCATTAATGAAAAAATAGTGCTAAACAAACTAATTATGCATAATAAAGCATGCAAATCTTTCATTAGCGCTCCAGCATAAATGTAAACATTTTTCTCTTCCATTACAAAATTAAGCCAAAACCATGCAACCTTTTTCACCTGGAGAATGAGCCTGATTTTCCACTCTATTACACCTGTCTTACAATTGTGCAGGTTTTCTGGCAGAAAAGATGTGATACACTGGCAGATCTGGTTTTTATATATTTTGTTGATACTATTGCTGTTATTTCCAAGATTACCACAATAAAACTAACACTGGTAATCTCAGGAAGAAACTTTTCATTGTTTTATGAATGTACTTTTAAGATCTGATCTTTGTATGCATAAAGGGGGAGTGGGGAGATTGCTTGGTTATTTTAAAAACAGTTTTTATTCTTAGATACAAAAGTATATCTCTTCATTATTTCTGCTAAAGCCTGACTGCGTCTTCCCATTATGCAAAAGCATAATCAATCAATGGTATCACCAATAGTATAATAGTGAGTTTTATATGTAGCATATGTACAAAAAATTTCTATGTTTTCATATAAAATGTTCTAATCAAACTTTTAAAATTGTATCTCCTGTAAACTCATCCTGAATGCTTCACTGGAAGCAGTGTTCTAATGCTCTCCTGCTAATCTAAAGCGGTATTTGGCAGATATTCTGTGGTCTGTGTAAAGGTACATGCGGCCTTTGCATTAGAAGAAAGCCATATTAAGTTAAAGTTGGATTTCTTGGCTGTTACCTATAATAAAATATACTGGATAATTTTGCAATGATAATCTGAAATATTGTTGTGTTCTGTTTTTTTCTTTGAAATTATAACATTTGCTTACATTAGCATTAAGGGACTAGGTGGAAAGCTCTAGAATGCTGTAGTTGAATTAAAACTAGGGAGACACAAATTGAAGTACATCCCACCCATGGAAGCAAATTTGGTGACTTCCATCCAGTTGTCTTCTCTCAGCCCAACTTACCTAATATGGTGGTTGTGGGGAAAAATACAGGAAGGATACTGTATCTTGGGCTCCTAAGAAAGGTGGGATATAAATCAAATGGTAAAGTTCAAAAATGTAACAGTATTTTAGTGTTCTTCACAAAATGTTTTTGCTTTTCCTAGTGAAATGTCAATGAAATCAAGCTTTTGTCTTCTATAGTGAGAAGATGGGAGAAGACACATTTACTTAATAATATTAAGTAAATATTATTTTACTTAATATATTTTTATATTAACATATTATTAGTATTTTTACTCTGTCTAAGAAACTTAGTACAGGACAGATATTGTATTATCACAAAACACAAGTTATTTCCCCACAATTTTAAATACATTCCTCTAAAATTAATTTGTACCCCCATTAATAAAATGAGGATTAATAAATTAATGAACAGATTGGAGAATATTAATTTGAGGATTAATATTCTCCAATCTGTTCATTAATGTATAGCAATTTGCTTTCATATTATATACTAAGACTATGGAAAACATTCAAAAGAGGAGCATTGCAAAGCATGTTGGTACAAGCAAAGCACTTCTCCACAAAGTATTAAACAGTCACATCCTTTGAGAAGTTTGCATGGTTACTTCAAAAGCTGTCTCCAGAATGTGTACAGACATCTCTTAAGCTGTGATTAGCACCAAAGTAATTGCGCATGGCTCAAGCAGCAGGAGACAGCATTCAAAGCAGTTTTGCATCCTTTCCCAAGGGTCCACTGCTTTAATACTTCAAGGGCAGGTGTATCACCATGCCAATGCATTGTGCAAAGCACCACTTTCAAGGTTTTGCAAGTCCTATTTATTATGTAGGAAGCTGAAACTGAGCTTGAAAAGATCATCATGGACTGGTCTTCTTGCGGTCTAGTCATTTTTTCAATGATTTGCTATAAAATTCAGTTTCCTATTAACCTAGAACAATGATATTCTCATTTACTTGTAATGTTCAATCTATACATGTAATAATTCTGTAAATTGCAATCTGTTAGGACTGTGGTCTTCAACATGGCAACTTGGAATGCCAGTGCCCTTGCTGCCCAACAGTTTCTACGCTGAGTTTTATAATTTTTTTAATTAAAAAAAAATGAATGGGTGACATGCTGCAAAATGAAGCACTAGTCTCCACTGTTTTTATTACTGGAAACATCTCTGGAGCCAAAATGAGCTGCATAAGTTATCTTAGAGGTTAAATTTCATGGGAGCTGCTTCATTTAATGCACAGCTTTTAGGTACATTAAGTGTCACATATTTTGAAGCTATGGGTAACAACTTCAAGGCAGCATAGATTATGTGGCGTCAACATGTCAATTTCTAAAACAATGTCTAGGTTTAAGAGCATGCACATGTATACAGTTTATTAAGAGAGAGGGAAGCATAGGTTTCATTACTGTATCCTTAGCTTCATTTCTACAAATTTAAACACTGGTAGAAATTGGGAAATCATCTGTTTTACCAGCATTTTCTTTTCACTTTGCAAACTTTTTAGGACAAGACAAGGAACCTCACATTATCGTAGACTGATATGAGTTATCCTCTCCTTTTCTTACATCCTGTTTTATTCTGGTAGAGGTATTAATGTATCTTTATTATTCAAACACCCTACCTCATTTACAAAATTTTGCAGAGCTTGTTCTGCGATGCTGCTAATTTTAAAGCTGTCACATCTAAAAGAGAAATGCTAGTTTCAAAGTTTGTCTTGTAAGCCATTTTGACTGTCAAAGCTAGAAGGCTCAGACTAATCCTATCTCTTGGGCCTATTCCAGTGCTGCCTCCAGATACTTCTTACTGTACAATCACCTTACTTTTTGACATTTTCCAGTGGGACCAGATGATGTAATTTTCCATTTGTATTCCTCGGCTTCCAAATGATAATACAGTTGAAATGGAAAAACCTGTTAGAAGTAGGAAACATCTGGAAGTCTTGTAAAGACAGAGTCATTGTTCACGAGATGGGTGGCAGAGAAATTAAACAAATAAAAAAAATGTTTTTAAGAGAGGTAGGGCAATTACAGTAAGAACAGACCATGGAACAACGGACTGGTTTAAGATTGGGAAAGGAGTACAGGGCTGTATACTCTCACCCTACCTATTCAACTTGTATGCAGAACACATCATGCGACAAGCTGGGCTTGAGGAATCCAAGGCTGGAGTTAAAATCGCTGGAAGAAACATTAACAATCTCAGATATGCAGATGATACCACTTTGATGGCTGAAAGCGAAGAGGAACTGAGGAGCCTTATGATGAAGGTGAAAGAAGGAAGTGCAAAAGCTGGCTTGCAACTAAACCTCAAAAAAACCAAGATTATGGCAACCAGCTTGATCAATAACTGGCAAATAGAGGGAGAAAATGTAGAAGCAGTGAAAGACTTTGTATTTCTAGGTGCAAAGATTACTGCAGATGCTGACTGCAGTCAGGAAATCAGAAGACGCTTAATCCTTGGGAGAAGAGCAATGACAAATCTCGATAAAATAGTCAAGAGCAGAGACATCACACTGACAACAAAGGCCCGCATAGTTAAAGCAATGGTGTTCCCCGTAGTAACATATGGCTGCGAGAGCTGGACCATAAGGAAGGCTGAGCGAAGGAAGATCGATGCTTTTGAACTGTGGTGTTGGAGGAAAATTCTGAGTGCCTTGGACTGCCAGAAGATCAAACCAGTCCATCCTCCAGGAAATAAAGCCAGACTGCTCACTTGAGGGAATGATATTTAAGGCAAAACTGAAATACTTTGGCCACATAATGAAAAGACAGGACACCCTGGAGAAGATGCTGATGCTAGGGAGAGTGGAAGGCAAAAGGAAGAGGGGCCGACCAAGGGCAAGATGGATGGATGATATTCTAGAGGTGACGGACTCGTCCCTGGGGGAGCTGGGGGTGTTGACGACCGACAGGAAGCTCTGGTGTGGGCTGGTCCATGAAGTCACGAAGAGTCGGAAGCGACTAAACGAATAAACAACAAGGGCAATTACAGGACAATAGACTCATCTGGAAGTTCCCCACTACCAGCACTAGCACCACTCCGTGGTGAAAAAAAGGTCCAAAAAGCTCAGCAAAGCATTTTGATTGGCTGGGCAGGCAGTCATCCAATCTCTTCCAGACGAGCCTATTACTCAGATTGACATGCGAGTCCCATGAAGTAATGCTGGTTACATCCTGCAGTAGTTTTTCCAGTTCACTGTCTGTATTCAAAAATATCCAGTTCATTTCCCTTAAGTGTGTATAATCCTGTAATGCAGCTTGCAAGCCAAATCCAGTAACGTATACTTTAATGTGTGATCCAAGGCACAATTCCCCTCAAAAATTGAAAAAACGTTCAGTGAAAGTTATGTTCTAGCTCCTGCGCTGTGCATGTATGTTATTAACTGATAGTAACCCAGTAGGACCCCTAAAGGCAGTTGATAAAATAAAATGTCCAGACGTAAGGTTCATTGCTCGTACTTCCGAAACAGCTAGGATTCAGATCTTAATCCTCTGGAGTGCTCCCCCAATAGCTACTTTTTTTTTCTTGCACCTTCCAGTCAGTCTCGACTCCTGGAGATAAGTCTCTCTCTCTTTTTTTTTGCCTTCAGGTCAATTTTTGACTCCTGGCAACTGCCCGGACAAGTCCCTGCAGTTTTCTTGGCAAGATTTTGGAATTAGCTTGCCCTTGCCTGCTTCTTCCTAGGGCTGAGAGTGACTGGCCACAGGCCCAAGGTCCTCCAGCTGTTTTTTTGTGCCAAGGCAGGACTAGAACTCATGGTCTCCCAGTTTCTAGCCTGATACCTTAACCACTACAACGAACTTAAGCGTACAGAAATAATACAGATACCGAGCAGCCGTGGAGAAATAGCCTCCGGTAATTTATTCCTGCTTTTTCGTTTCCAGTCTGCAAGAAAAAAAGCACTCCGCTTTCTCCCCGCAAAATTCCGGTGGCTTCCCATTTATTGCCTAACTCGAGGACGGCTTCACTTCCCCCTCTCCACATTTAAAGTTGAATAGCCCACCTCCTCCGCCTCGTGCAGATTCACGGAGTAGCGGTTTACTGTTTTATTTATTAATCAAATTTATATAGCCGCCCATGTCACTTTAAGTGACCCTCGGCGGAGTACAATAATCAAGTGAAAAACAACACATATATAAAACAAGCATTTAAAAATATGAAAACTTCACATTAAAAATTAAGAAGTATTAAAATTTAATGTACTATAATCCATCAAAACAAGTTGCTACTGAGCACAGAGCCGGCTGGCCTGACACCCTGTCTTCGAAGAGCTTGATTTACCCAAGCAGGGCGCCTGGGGGCCACCAACCGCCACCCCGCTCATGTCGACAGAGCAGAGACTGCTCGGCAACGCTGCAGCCGCCCAGGAAAATTCGCCCGCCCCTTCCCCGCCTGCCATCCAGCGACGGAGCCGGAGGACAGGAGCCAATCCGGTCCCGCCTCCTCCTCCCGGCTGGTTCCTGCCGCTCCTGTTTGCCGCCAGACCAGCAGCGTTTTCCCGCCATCTGTAAACTTCGCGTAACGGAGGGTAAGTTTCGTGGCGTGGGAGGGAAATGTCGCACCCGGGAGGTCAGGTTGCTTCGCTTTGCAGCGCGGCTCAGTAATTCTCCTTCGCCGCCCGCCACCTCCCCGGGTTAGCTCGCCGGCGCGGAGCTCGACTTCCAGACATCCCTGCCTCTTGATTGACGCGCTCGGAACTCGTGGCTTCTAGTTTTCTAACGGGTCCGACAATCCAAACCCTGGTTTGAGGGGGGCGGGCTTTGCGCTCAGAAGGCTAGATTGGAGCGGAACGACGCCTCACTTGCGACAAATGCAGCCTCAGCTGCGTGACGCACACACACAGACACACCAAACCCCAGCGAGTTTGAATGCAGCTGGGGATTCTGGGGACTGAAGTCCCAGCCCATAAAGTGCCAGGTTCAGGAAAAGCTTTTCTGGGACGTGATGGGTCCGGAGGTTTCGATTTCACTCATCCTCGTGTCTACTAATGCCGGAAATGAAAGAATCTTTCTATTGCCACTACTTTCCAAGAAAAGGTCATTTAGACAAAATGATTCTCCATTCATATCTTGTCCACAACTTATTGTCTGTTTCATCAGCTGCTATTCTTAGTTCATCTCCACCACCTGAAGAGAGAACTATAAAAACTATTTGGTGCGGAGCAAAAATCTTTAAGATACTGCCCTACTCTTTAGAAATGTTTAGATTTATTTCTTACTTATTTAGCTGTTCCATTTTGTATCATAACTTTACTATGAGTGCATTCAGGACTACTAACAAAAAAAAAAGCTTTTTCAGTAATTATTTATCAGTAATTATTTATAAAGCACTAAGATGAAAACATTCAGTAAAAATAAAACAAAATGATCTGTGTTGCATGTTCATAATCCAATAATGAAATGAAATGAAGAGGAAGAGGAAGAAACCAGAGGAAGAGATAAACTAAAACTCAGTCTGAAATTGCAGTTAATCTAACAGGCTGGTTTTTTGCCTCTGTTGGCAGATGATTCTGGAAGGCTTGATAATTCATGTCCCTCCATAGCTACTTACACTTGTGAGAATGCACAGGAATCCTGTTAACAAAGATTCTATTGAGCTCTAACACCAAAAGTAGCAGTTGGAGCTATCCTGTGTCTGTTTGCCTAATTCTAGAGGATTAAGAGAAAATGTTTTCTGTTCACTGGTTTCACATCATTTATATACCTGCAAGTTAGGAATGGTTCCCATCTTTTAATATTTGTTCACTACTGTAACAGGGAAGGTTTTTTTTCCTGTTCTCTGAAGTTACTGCTCTGCTATACCATATCTTATGAAACTGTGTGCAACACTATAAAAACCAGAAATGTAAAAGAACTTTCAAAGCTGGAGTTCTTCCAGATTAGATTTCATAGAATCATAGGGTTGGAAGGGACCTTGGAGGTCTTCTAGTCCAACTCCCTGCCCAAGGCAGGAGTCCTCATGCCATCTCAGTCAAAGTGTTGTCCAGTCTTTTCTTGAAAGCCTCCAGTGATGGAGCACCCACAACTATGGTAGGCAAGCTGTTCCGCTGCATTTCTATGGTAGAATCACATTGCTTCACAGAATTTTACAGGAGATCCAACTGTTAATGATAATTCGTTTGTAGCTTCCCCCAGTTCTGTTATTTCTCTTACCCAAGAAAATTCAGCAAGAAGAAGATATAAAACCTTCTGTTTGTTACCATCAGGAGCTATCCATCTGGGAGCACCCTTTATTCCTTTTCAAAGAGCAGAGCACCATCTTCTTTACTGTGATCCTGAGAACATAGACAAGTCCTGCCCTGATACTGCTTCTTCTATACATGAATAAACATTGTTTGAAAGTACTGATAAGCCAACTGAACTCAAGATGAGTTGGCTGCTAGTTTCCTCAGTTGCTATACTATGCTTATCCTTGTCTTTGATTGTTGTTTGACTTGTATAGCTTTTATATTTTGTTAGCTACCTAGAGTCACATTTGTGAGATGGCAAACATATAAATTGATTAAATATGTATGTACATACATTGTGTACACAGAGAAATATTATCACTGAAATGTGCAGGCCAGAAAAAAATAGAAAGGTTTTATCCAAGAAAGGAAGCAAAAGAGAAAGCAAGAATTCTGGGGAAGGGCTGAAATGTAATTATGAAGCAAATTAATTTTATGCAATATGCTGGAAAGAAACACAATTTAATTAAGTTAGTCCAATAGTGTTTTGTGTCTCTTCTAATTATAGGATTCATGATGGTTTTAACTACAGAGCAAATAAACCTGATTGGACAAGTATTTGAATCATATATTCTGGAATATCACCAAAATGATGTCTTGCAGATTTTAAGAGAAAAAGATGATGATGCCCATTACCCAGTTATTGTTGATGCATTGACACTTTTTGAGACCAACATGGAAATTGGTGAATATTTTAATGCTTTCCCTAATGAAGTGCTTCCTATTTTTGATAATGCATTGCGTAGAGCAGCTGTGACAGTATGTCAGTCAGCTTCCCAAGCTCAGGAATTCATCATTAAACAGAATCTCCATGCCAGAATATCAGGTAAATTGCAATTCTTGTGATACATACAAACCTTGAATAGTGTTGTAAAAAGCCTCTGTAGATTATATAGCAAGTGTGAGCATCCTGTTTTTCAAGACCATGCTTTCGATTAAGATAACCTTCCCCCAACCTGCCAAACGTCCAGTGCGTTGAATTAACACTTTCATAATGCCCAGTTAGTGTTGGTAGCTGAGGATAATAGGGACAGTGCTAGGTAGGAAAGGCTGGCTTATAGAATGCAAACCCAGGGGTGCAATTGCTGACTGGACTGTTGAAAATAGGACCCTAGAGGCTTTTTCTTGGTCTTTCTCCCAGACGTTTGGGGTGGTTAATGGGATTTCTGTGCTCATGCACACAGTTTGTCTTCCTTTCCTTCCTTCAGCAATGATTTTCAGTAGATCTCACCTCTCCCAAGATTTTATATATATTTTTACAGGGCTACCATTGACGGCATGTTCTTTTTCCAGTTTCAGTTCAGTGATTTCATTTTTTTCCCCTCACAACAGTCACAGTGCTTTCCTAGTCAGCCTTCTTATCTCTCACAATTTGTTAAACGAAGAGCAAAAAAAAGCCCCAGATTTTACTTCTAGGTCCCAACTGTCTGCTTGTTTGAGGCTTTGTCTGACAAGGAGTCTGGTAGTTCTTTGAAACATTGTAGCTCTTTCTGTCTTGACATGAATAACCTGTGCTTTAAAATGGTCACATAGTTTAAGCCAATTAATAGGGGAAAGAAGGATGTTACAGGCAAAATTGTGGGAGAACAAAATTCTCTTGTTTTTATAAAGAGTATGATCCATCTGAAGGTACATAAAATATAAGGTAATCCTTAAACAAAACAAAGAAAGCAGCAGTACTGCATTTTGTTGGAAGAATATTTTTGTTTTAAAAATACTGCTTTGTGAAGTACTTCCGGATGAATTACCCCACTAAAAATTTTTTATGTACTGTGTCTATCATTTTCATATGATAGCTAAGTACTTTTCTGATGCTGAGTCCCTTTAATCTTTGCTGTTGACGTTTTGGATAGGAAAAACTAGAACATTGTTGGGTAGGTGTTTCTGTAATTTTTGACAAATATTATATGCTGAATAATGATGCAAAGATGATTATGCTTCACATGTAAGTGTCATTAAACTCAGAGGAACTTATTTCTGAACAGAAATCTACAAAATAATAAAATTTATTTTACAGAATCTACAGAAATCTTTAAAACATTAGAATAGTTTTGGGTGAGCACTGAATTTTACTGAGTTTTGAACCAACGATAAATTTATACTAGTACTACTTTTTTCTTTTTCCATACTAGAATAACGGTAAATAATGGGTTAATTGATGAAAATGGTCAGCAATTTTTTTCAACCTCTGATCAGAGGTTGAGTTTACATGTTATACAAATCCATAATTTTGTTCATTTTATTTTTAGCTCAGTGTGCTATGTTTACCCAGCCTCTGTAGTTTTTAAATAATTGTTTAAGCCTTAACATCCTATGCAAACCAGTTACTTGGTCCACTGGTTGTTTATTTGACAAACCACAATTAAATGCAATGTGTGAGCCAAGAATTCATCATCACCCAGATTGCTAAATCAAAATTAAGAATTAGTGGAAACTACCAATGAAATAATCATGATCTCTTTCTTCTAGTATTCTGTTTGTTGTTTCACCAGGTTTACCTGTATGCCCAGAGCTAACTAGAGAACGCATCCCAAAGACTAGAGATGTAGGGCATTTCTTGTCAGTCACTGGCACTGTTATTCGCACCAGCCTAGTGAAAGTCCTGGAATTCGAGCGGGATTACATGTGCAACAAATGCAAGCACGTTTTTGTGATCAAGGCTGACTTTGAACAATATTATGCTTTCTGCCGTCCATTATCCTGCCCTGGGAAAGAAGACTGCACCTCCTCGAAGTTCACTTGTCTCTCTGGAACATCCTGTGCTCCCAGCCGTTGCAAAGACTATCAAGAGATCAAGATTCAGGAGCAGGTTCTAAAAAATGCTAACAGTTTTGCTGGGCTATAAGTTTCCTGAGGGATTTATTGGGTAAATGGGAGTAGCAGTGTAAGATCCTTTCTCCAGGTCACTATTGCCTTTTCCACCATGTGAAAAAATGTTTCACAGGGAACTAGCTGAGGGAAATGTAGGGACACATCCAGGGTTCTCCCCCTCCTGCTATATTCTTGTATCTCATAAATATGCTTTGGTGGATCTCTCTTCCTTTTAGAGCAGATTTGTGGGAGTGTAGGGTGGAAGGATTCCATTCTGGTTATTCTCTCAGAAGGCAAGCATGCTTCTAACTAGGGTGTCAATGCTTTTAAATGCAAGGGAATCTGCTTTTTAAGAAATTTACATAAGATCAGAATCTAATGGAAATATAGATTAAATGAAAGCAGATTTCTAAGTAGTTGCTTTTCTGGGTACTCACAGGTTGATAAATATTTATTTCTAGTTGATCATCTAGAATAGCTTCAGTAAAATTAGCCTCAAATGGCCAATACAATAGGGTAACTCACATAGATTTAGTTATAGTCCTTGAAACTTGTAAACATTTGCTTACATTAAAATAAAATGAATACACTTTATGTCATCTAGGTTCAAAGGCTCTCTGTTGGAAATATTCCCCGTTCTATGATGGTGGTCCTTGAAGATGATTTAGTTGATAGTTGCAAATCTGGTGAGTTCTGTGACAGATTCTTTTGGAAAATACTTTCTTTTTAGCCAGCTCATACTTAAAGAAGAAGTCAAATTAATATCTTAATGAGGTCTGTTAGTAATGTACGTGTCATGTTGTTTCATTGGGGTTAAAATCTTACTGATTGTGCAACATGAAATGCCATTGCCTTAGGTCAAAATATCAAATCATGATATTGGCATTTAAAGTTTCCAAGTCTCAAAATACTATTCTTCAATAATGGAGGTATTACAATACACACTCTTCTATGCTAACACATTTCCACAGGATTTGGGTCCACGTGTTCAAAATATTGCTTCTAGTTAATGGTCTTATTTTCTGTGTTTCCATATAGATTTAAAAGCAAGTAAAATATTAGTATATTTTTAAAAAATAGTATAGTATAAAATAGTATGTACTGTGGACTTAGCTACCTGATCATCAATAAATCTAAGACCAAGGTAGTTGTTTTTGGGAAGAGGCGGACTAGGTACAACTGGAGCCTGGATAGGGAACATATAGATCAGTTTAAGTCCTATTTATACCTAGGGCTTGTTTTTACAGAAACAGGTTCCTGACTCCCACTTTTCAAGAGGAGTTCTTTAAGGGCTACAGCCTGTGCCAATGCCATAAGGCAGCTTACCAACCACAGCTATCCAGGTTCTTGAATTCCAATCATAAAGGTATACAACAGCAAAATAATCCCAATGATAACATATGGTGCAGAACTGTGGGGATATATAAATGCCCCCTTATTATAACTGATACAGTCCACTTTCTTGAAATGCATCTTGGGGGTCAACAAGTCTACACCAACTCCAGCAGTAAGGGCAGAGTTGGGTATACCCCCTATACAAAGCCATTTGGTAATTAAAGTATTCAACTATTGGCTGAAGATCCTATCTATGGACTCAGATTACCCAAGCTTTGTTTTGAAGAGCAGATGCATAATACACCTTCTCGTGCTTGGGCTGCCCAACTTTCAAATACCATCTCACAATATGGATTCTCCATCCAATTCCCAGTCCAATCAGATCTGAAGGCCAAGAAAAGTTTCAAACAAAGGGTCATGGATATGGCTGCCCAAGATGATATTGCATCCCTTAAACATGTCAAGTCCTTGAAGTGGCTGGCTCAACACAAATCAGCCTCCCAGCTAGAAAAGTATTTAACAACTTATATGCCTCAACACCTCGGAAGAGCTTTTTCTAGAGCTCATTTTGAACAACCAGATTCTGTGGTAAGAAATGGAAGGTTTCATGGAGTTCCATTTGAAGAAAAACTGGGTATCTGTGGTGCACCAGACACTGCACATATTATATTTGATTGCAAACTATATCCTGAAGAAAGGACTGCTCACTTAGATTCTTATTTAAAAGCCAAAAAATACTGGGGCATCCAGGAGAAACTGTCTTAGTTTTTGCAGGGAACAAACCTGCATATCACTAGTAAGACTGCACTCTTTATATCAAAAGCCATTTTGAAGAGGACAATTTAGAGCAGATTGGGGTTAACTGTAGGGGGTGATGATTTATTATGAATTTGTTCTATTGTTTTATTTGCATTTACCTGTATAGTTTTATTGGTTTTATACTCTTGATATGGTCAAATAACTGAATCTGGTTTTTATTCTATTTAAAAAATATAAGTTAGATTCTTTTATGTGCCTACTTCCTTTATAATAATTTTCTGCAATTACTTTTTTAAACAGCCCAATAGCCAAAGCTCTCTGGATGATTTACAATAAACACACCAAAAAAAGAGACAATATAATTTGAGTTAAAACCTATCCAATAAAATCAAATAAAATACAAAATAAAGACACTACACAAACTAGGCAGCAGCAAGGTAGTCATCAAACTCTAAAACTATGACTTAATATACAATTAGAATACGATAAAAATATGATTAAAAGCCTGGTTCCAAAATACTAATGGGGGTGCCAGTTGAGCCTCTCTGGGGAGGGCATTCTATAAATGAGTGCCACTGCAGAAAAGGCTGTCTGCCTTGTAGAGATCCACTTCATCTCCTTTGGTGGGGAGAAACTCATTAGAAGATCTTAAGGTCTGGGTAGGTGCATACAAGAGAAGGCACTCCTTCAGTTTACCCAAAACAGGTTTCAAAGTAACTGCTTTGTAATTTCCTCTATCCCTTCTTGGTCTCCTTTTAAACATTTGAGTTACAGTGGCTTTTTTTCTAGCCCTTGTAGAAGGATTCCTGGCTTTTGTAAGAAGTAGCATATTTAGTGAGCAGCTTAGCATTTTCACTCAGAAGCTTTGAATTCCTTTAGAATTCTTGGATGGACATCATCTAGAAAACTATAGCCAGTTAGGGTAAACAAGGGCATGTACTAAATTAACCAAGGGCTTGATGTGACATAAGAGACCTTTATGTTCCCAAATGCCAATAATTATGATTTGAGGGACCGTCTCATCCCTATTACATCGACCTGCCCTACCTGGTCATGCAATGAGGGCATGTTACGGACCCCATCCATAAAAGAATTCCATCTAACGGGGTCTCAGAAGCGTACCTTCTCTGCAGTAGCTCCCGCCCTTTGGAACATCCTTCCCCCAGAGGTGAGACAAGCCCCCTCGCTCCTGGACTTCCGCAAAAGATTAAAGACCTGGTTTTGTCAGCAGGCTTGGAATGGGAGGGGGAATAGCTATACCTGGGGATGGCTAGCACCCTAAGTGATTTTGAGGGGCCTGTTACACACACGGACTGACTAAAATCTTTTGCCATTTAGATTTTATTGTATTTCTATTTTACTGTATTTGGAATGATTTTAAATTTTAACCTTGTTTTATTGTAAGCCGCCCAGAGTCCCCCCGTGAGGGGGAGATGGGCGGTGAAAAAATTTATAAATAAATAAATTTTGATATTTTGACTTAAGACAATGGCATTTCATGTTGTAAGATCAGTATAATTTTATTACCAATAAAACAACATGACATGTACATTACTAACAGGCAAGACCTCTATAAAAATACTAATGTGTGTCATATTTTTATGACAATTCTTGGTTTTTGTTTGTTTTTTGTCTCCCTCAGGTGATGACATTACAGTTTATGGAGTAGTGATGCAGAGATGGAAGCCTTTTCACCAAGATTCACGCTGTAATGTAGAGATAGTTTTGAAGGCCAATTACATTCAGGTCAACAATGGGCAAATTATGGGCATCACAGCTGATGAGGATGTTTGCAAAGAATTTGAAGATTTTTGGGAAAGACATAGGAATGATCCTTTAGCAGGTTTGCCAAAAAATGCAATAAACAGATTGGTATGGACAGCTTGCTCTTTAAATGCACCAATTTTACCCTTATAATTGAATTGTAGGCCCCCGACGGGAGGAGATGGGCGGGGATAAATTAGATACACAGATAAATAAATAAATAAATAAATAAAATTGTATTCCCTGCTTTGTAAGATCTGACGGAGAATTTCATTGATAATAATTAAATTAAACCAAGGAGGAGGATAAGAACAGTTAATTCATTTTTAACAAAAAGAATGGAAGGTAAGCTAGTTAAAGTATGGTGTCTTAAATTTTAACTGATGAAACTATGCTATGTCTGGTTGGGTTGATGTACAAAGAGACATCAAACAGCAGCCTTCTCCAATTTGGCATCCTATAGGTTTGTTGGACTACAGTTTCCTTTATTAATTGTACTGGCTGGGAATGATGGAAATTGCAGTCCCACATCTTGGAATGCATCAGATTGGGGAAAGATTCCATAGCATGGAGAGGGTGGTTTGAACACAGATAGAGCTCAAATAGCCTTGCTTATTTCTTTTTTCATATTTGTGATCAAAGAAATAGAGCCCAGAAGCTGGCATTTATGTGTATGATCAATACATTTTAATATACTATGTCTCCCACCCAGAATTTCATGTATCTTCTTAAGATGCCTGGAGAGCTGTTGGCCCCATAGAAGTTCCAGTTCATTTCATTGGAGACACCTACTCCATTATGTGCCTTTTTCCAATTAAATAAAGGAAGGCTTTTGTTGATGTAAGAATTCTGCACCTGGAATAGTGCTCTAAGGGCCAATAATCATCTGTGGAGTCTTTCTGGAATCTTTGATTCCATCCTTTAGAATATCAAAGCTTTACCCAATGTATTGTCTGCCAGATGTTTTGAACTACCTTTCATTAGACCCAGTTAAGCTAAAATGTGATAATGGATGATGGGAGTTGTCATCCTAAACATCTGGAAAGAGTGATTCAATAAATCAATGAATAAACCTAACCTAAAAAACACTTTAACCTGTTATCTCTGTCAAATTATACAATGAAAACCATTGGATCTGGCATTTGATTTTTACTATAATAAGACTATCCCCAAATAGAATGAAGATTAAGAAAACATCACAGTAATTTCTAAAACACCTATATAAAAGCTAAGCATGGTTAGTATTTGAATGGGAGACCCCAGACTATAGTCTAGATTGAGAAGCTGAAAAACTGTTGCAGAAGGAAGCAGTGGCAACCGCCTTCCATATTGTTGCCTTGAAAATTATATAGATGTTCAAAAAGTCAGCAAGGCTGAAGTTCAAGTCAAAAGAGACTTTAACTGATCATTTCTCACCTTAAACCAAAGGCAGCATAGTAAATTAGAAGAGTCAAAGCTGGGATGTTTGTGTATGTGAGAGAGAGAGATCAGATTGTATTAATCTGCTGTATTGTTCTTTCACACTCTGCAGGGAGGAATGAAATTTTAGCAAGCTTGTGTCCTCAGATTTTTGGATTATATCTTGTGAAATTGGCTGTAGCTATGGTGCTCACGGGAGGGGTTCAGAGAACAGATAATACCGGTACTCGAGTTAGAGGTTGGTATATAATATTCTCTTCTCTCTTATTCCCACGCTGTAATAGAACTCCCTTCTTTATCACTCTACTCATTAGTTATTGGCCTGAATTGAAAAAATATTTTAAGGTAAAATTAGTTTTCCTTTTTGTGGAACCAAACAGGTTAAAGATTCCATCTGATATTTTTACAAGACATAGAAAAGACAACTCAACATAATAATGCTTACAAACAGAATCAAAATTAAAAAAGATGAAATATACATCTTTTACAATTTTTAGAATTAAAGTATGGATCTTTATAATACAAAAATGCATATAATGTTTCATTCCTTTTTTCACCCTAACTGAATTTGCATCTCTTTATTTCATATTGCACCTCATTTAACCCAAAGGATACTTTTGCACTTGAAATTAATAGTCATAAATGTCATTGTCAGAAAATTGCCACTGTTATGCTATAATGTATTTTTAATGTGAACAATATTTTAGTCTTAGTTAATACCATAATTTCAATTTCATTTATAACGAAATCCAATATACCCTAAGATCTTAAGAAAAATAAAACTCCTCTTTGTGATGCCTTAGTACGTATGTTTATCCTCTTAAATTGACAAAAGAATGATGAACTTGTGATATGCATCACAACCATCTTAAAAGAAAATACAAGAATTAGGAAAGGTCTGAAACCCAGAAAGTGTAAAACAAGGATTCTTCTGGATTTGGTACTGTGGTGTTGCGCCTTTACTTCTAAAGATAGCTTTAAGTTTAAATGTACTATTTCATAGGACTAGATCCTATCTGATTTAAAGCTTTTATTAGAGTATCTAGTTTGCATACATGCATCGTAGTGTGCATACATGCATTCATCACAAGACAATGCTTCATAGGCTGAATATGCATATGTACTGACCCCAGGCAGATAAATAAGTTCCTTCTATGCACTGGATATTCATGCATTTAAATAAACTTGTATGCTTTCCATATGAATTATAGGCTATCGATGGGCTTATATTTCTGCTTTTTATGTTTACTCAATCCAATTTTCATCTAAAATATGCTCTGTAGAAAACTTGGGCATCTTTACTCTACCTCCAGGTGAATCGCATCTTTTACTGGTTGGAGACCCTGGAACCGGTAAATCTCAGTTTCTGAAATATGCAGCAAAGATTACTCCACGATCTGTACTTACAGCAGGAATTGGATCTACAAGTGCAGGTAAATAACGATGCTCAAATGCAGGGACATCAACTTTTAGAAAATAGGTAAAAGCCAAATAGCTCATCAGTACATAGGCCCCACTGAATATTTTGCACAGGCACTAGCACAAGTTTTCTGGCAATCTGTTTGTCTGATTGTTGACAACCACAGTTGTCCCTAATCATCCCATTTTCTCCTGCTGTGGCTCATGTCCCCACTGTGGTTCACAACTCCCCCCTTTTTTTACTATCTCCCAGATGTTGTTGCTAGACCTTCAAAATCCTTGCCTAGCTTCCTCCACATTCTACAAGTCCAAATATTCCTGTGATCCAATATGTCATCTCTCATTCCATAGTTGGCTGAAAATGCTGAGATAGGGAAAGAGGCTGGTGCTGATGGCAGGAAAAGTGCAGCTATAGGCAGTTTTTTTCCCTGTGCAGAAGAAAACTGTTCCTGTTTCAGTGACTTGTAGTATGGGGAGGGAGATAACAGACAAAGTATGCTCCTTGAGATACTTGAGTTGTAATGCATGCCCAGAGTACCCTGTCCAATAATGCATCTTTAAATTGGCTTGTAACTAAGGAATGACTCTGCATAATTGGTATAGTACTGCTGGTAGCTCAGGAAGAGGACTTTCATTTCCAGGCAAGGGAGAGCAACCCGTGAACTCCAGCCTCTTTTTTGCACTGCCTGCAATCTTCCGATTCAGCAATCTTGAGTAACAGTGGCACAGTTTTTCTCTGATAAACTTATTCACACACTTAAAATATTTAAAAACCCAAAATACAAGAACAAAGGGAGAAACATATTAAAGTATCATCACCCTGACCTCTGCAGCCCCCAGGGGCAGAATAATGGTAGCATATACAAGGCCAAGTTCTCCAAGGTAAAAGAATTTCAGGCAGCAGAGATGAGGTGACACTGCAAATGTACGCTGCTCAGAAAGAATTAGACTGTGTGAAGTAGTGACCAGATTCATGATAAATCAATAGTTACATCTAGGAGGTGGTGGCTCTCCCCAATGGATTTTACAAGCAACATTAAATACTCTGTCCCATTATGAAAATCCCTCCATACTCTTTCATTTGACAAGCAATCAAGATTTTAGGAATTACATGCCTATAGCAGAGCTCCTTTTCCACTTACTTTTTCCTCTGGATCAAACTCTACTATGTTTGGATGGGAAAGAAGCTGCAGAAAGGAACAAAAAATCCAGGTGTCATTTGTCCAGAGAAACTTCCCCCAACCAAGATACTTTCCAAGTATGTGGACCAGTGCCCAGAAATCCCCAGCTGAAAAGCTGAGAGTTGAAATCCACCCATCTTGACTATATTCAGGTTGGGGAAGGATGACCTAGGGATAATGGAGGTAAATGGCACAATTTTTCTTGTGAAGGTTAGTCCCACTTAGAGTTTATAATAGCAAACGTGTGAACAGAAGAAACTGCTGAGCCCTGCAATATTCTCCATTTTCCTCTAGAGAAATGGGTGTGGCCTTCATGTATTCAAACAAAAAAATGAGGGTGAAGTGAAATTCCATGCAGGAATTGTTGGTTGCCTAGCAGGCAAGGGCCTTTGTAACCAAAACATAATGTTAAGAGATACGGGCAGGTATGTCAAGAGTCATGTGTGCAGTTTGCTAAGGCCCACTTGCATTAAAAGTGGTTCTCTCTTGGTGCCAAAAAGTAGGAAAAGATCCATATCCTGGTACTTCGGAAGAAGATGGAGGCTCAGGAAGGAACACTAGAATCTAGGATATGTTTCAAAAGAAACATTGCTAAAATTGTTTGAATCGCTAATGTGTTGGGAGTGGGTCATGCAAATATTCTTCAGGGATAAATGTGCCCTAAAGCTCACTAACATACCTCTAAAACACTGTTATTTAAGAGGATAGAGAGGTAAATCAGTAATTCTTGACAATCAGCTCAAGAATTGGTCAGTTGACATAGCCCCTCCCTCTTCCTAGAGGACAGTTTTTGATACTGTAGGGGATACAAACCCTTCTGAATCAGAGATCCTACAGAAACAATATTTAGCAGCCACTGACCATGGCAATATTTGGACAATGGTGACACAACAGACATCAAGGGAGAATTTCAATGGCAGATATTTTAAACATGGGGTTATTTTATGGGCAGGTCTCTATTGCAAGCTCTTTTCGGTCAAGAGCCATATTTGAGTCTTAGGAAAAATGTTCAGAGCAGCATATGGGTGAGATAAGAGGAAATGAATATACATACAGTATGTGCTCAAAATGCCTGATCGTATTCATACCAGCATTTTCACAGCTTTAAAATTCATACTTAAATCATCATTCTTATTTCCATCACCTTTAAAACCAAAGTTCATTCTTTCTCCCCATCACCTTTAAAATATCTTGCATGCCCCTTCATATATCGATTTTACTCTTACTAGCTGCTCACTGAATTCTGATAGTGGAAGCCAAAGCAAATGTTCTGCCCTTGGCAGCTGCTCCAGGAATTAGTCAAGTGGGGAGTAATAACAAAAGGTTAGCCACCGTAGTATAGGTAGCAGTGTGAAAAGAGGTCATACGGCACATCCTCTTTTCACATCACTAAAAATGAGTAAGATATCCGTGCAAGGAAAATCTTGAGATATATGGCAGACCCAAAGCAGCATACTGAATTCCGAGCTTCAGATGCAACATTCATACCTAATTAAGTCAACCATTTTTGTCTTAACTTTCCTTTGGCCTTGCCACCTCAGAGTATTCACCAAGAAAGCTTGTGACATGCATTGCGGCCTGTTTCAGAATACAAGATACACACACACACACCCCACCTATACCTATTTCCAGATAATATACCTGAGTGTATTATTGATACTGTTTCAAGGAAGTTGTTTCTGCTGCAGGACGGTTGGGAAAAGCTAAAAAGGACAGTGAGTGAATCCAGACCAGAGATCTGGCCATCTCCAGGCTCCTGTCACCCCTTTTGTAGAGATTACCTGTGAGGCAGAATTTCAGGCCGTAGTATTTATAGCAGTTTCTTCTATGAGGGGAAGGGAGCTCTTTCAAGGAACAAGATTGTTCTAAGATTAGCCAAGAGAGCCAGTCTGGTGTAGTATTAAGGTACCAGGTTGGAAACCAGGAGACCGTGGGTTCTAGCCCCACCTTCGTATGAAGCCAGCTGGGTGACTTTGGGTCAGTCACTTTCTCTCAGCCCTAGGAAGGAGGCAAGGGCAAACCACTTCTGAAACACCTGGCCAAGAAAACTGTAGGGACCGGTCCAGGCAGTTGCCAGGAGTCAACGCTGACTCGAAGGGACCAAAAAAAAGAGCCCAAAATGCACCATTTCTGGTGCACCCGATATAGCTAAGAAACTGAATCAATAGTCTTAACCAGCTAATGTAATAATGTACAAATATACTCTTAAATATGAATGGCATTTAGGGAAGTCACACTGATTATACTCAAGCCTATGCTCTTTGCAAATCATACATTCTACTAACTATATGTAAATATTTCATCTGAGAGCCAACAACAGAGCTTCCTTGACATTTAGCAGGTCACAGTAAATTTCTAATGCACTACATTCAGCTGTCCTGAATGGGAGAAGAGGACAGTAGTTACAAGTTAAAGAACAGTGCACTTGTGGATAATTGTACTATACTTTCAAAGGTTTAGGGCTTGTCCTTTTTAAACCATAACCTCCTATAACAGTATTCTGCCACCTTGTTAAGGAAAAAACTGGAGTACCACGACCAGCTAAGTGGATTAAAATCCCTTCATTTCTGGACTGAGTTACTATACAACCCCAATTGCAGCTGTGCCTTTTCCAACATTGCTTGCAAGCTTAAAATCTGTCAGGCTTTGAAGTGTTACTAGTTGGTCGCATTTTCTTTCCTTTCACATGCAGGAGCCATCATAATCTGAGAAGTGTGCAGTGGCACCTGCCCAGCCAAGTCCACCTTGGCACCACCCCATTGTTGTCACCAATAGAGTGGTATTAGGCTGCAGGGGAGCAATCTCATACGAATCTTAAAATTGACATCTGTACATTTTACAGGTAGCTGCCATCTTTTGTTTGGGCCAGCTCTGCCCACTTTGCATGCAATTCAGACTCGAAGCTTCTAAAGCATAAAAAGACCAGTTCATTTAGGCTAAGCCTACACAGACTTACTAAAGCCAGCCTATATTTTACAACTAAAAATACGTAAACTTCTATCATCCATGCCTACCCCTCAGTTTACATATCTTTATACATATTGCTAACAAACTAACACTAGATTAAATAAAACCTCAGAGTTACTTAAAAATAGCTTTATTTATACATCCACTCAAATACTTTTCCTTATAAACTTTCTACAAGGTGTGTGTTTTTAAACGATTTTCACATCTGTTTTAATATGGAATTCCAAAGAAAAAGGTTTCCCGTGATGGTTCTGTTGTGTGTACTGTGTGTGTTTAGAGCTCAACAAATAACATAGTGCAGAAGGTAGTGGGTCACATGCAGTCCATATGAGATTCCAACATGACATTTAGCGAGTTTTCAGATGTTGACCACCCTTTTGAGGCAGAAGGCAGGGCGTCTGTAGAAAGGAGTGACTGGAGATTTGGGTTGCTGCTCTCAGCATCTGTCAGTTTTTCAGTGTTGTCCTCCCAATTAATATGGAATCTTGTAACCCTGGGATTAGATGCCAAAATATTCCTCTGGAGCTGGAAAACAGGGAGATGAATGTTTTAGAAGATTTAGGTTCATAAGAGAAGACTATCCTCTGTACTGGATGATGAGCACAACATTGGTTTATGAAGAGAAAAGTCAAGACATTGAGAAAAATAATACAGCTGTTTAAAGGTCAAAAGCGAGACAATTCAGAACAGGTTTATTCCCCTCAATTCTGCTCTCTGATAAAACAGTAAAGAGAATCAACTGGTACAAACGTAGGTGGGCTGCAGCTGCAGATTAACTTCCCAACAGAAAAACAATCCCCATTTTTGCTCTAAAGACAATGTCAACTCTCCCCTCTGTGTCCCTTATGTTTTCACTGAAGGTTAAGTTTGTGATTCAGATCTACATTCTCAAAAATAAACAGGTTAAGAGTTTTCCACTGTAGGAATTCACATTCCATGTATTGGTTCAATTAATGATGAAAGAGCTCTCTGAAGGAACTTGAAGTGATATTCATGTCCAAAAAAATTCTATCACTGAGTAGTTAGTATTTCCCAAACAATATTGTTTGATAATTGGACAAACATGTTTCCACCACAAATTGAATGTCCACACTTTGCCTATTTAAACTGCTGCATCTTCACAATTTATATATTTTTGTAAAGAAAAATACAGGGAATCTTTGGTCAACAACAGCAATTGGGACTGTAGATTTCATCACTAAACAACACGGTCATAAAGCACGATGTCACGTGATCATGCCACTTAGCAACGGAAATTCCAGCACTTCCTGTTGCTGCTGATAAGCAAATCACCAGGGGTGATTACGTGAGGATGTCTCATGATCGCCATTTGCAACCTCCTGCCAGCTTCCCCATTGATTTTGCATGTAGGAAGCAGGCAAAGGAGGTCACAAATGGAGATCACGGGGACACCACAACAGCCAGAACTTCGAGGACCAGTCATAAGTACCACTCGTTCAGCACCACTGTAAGTTCAGTTGTTGAACAAGTGGTCACTAAGGACCACCTATAGATATTACGTTGTGTAATACCAAATAGTACAGCCAAAACACTCTTCCTTTCAGCAAAGATAACATAAATGGATTTGGACATTTTTTTGTCCTGCAAAGTGAAATATTAAATTTACAGTAAAGCCTAGATAAAGGAAGGAAATCTTTCTGAACTGCCTTTAATGAAAAAAAACAAAAAAACTGAAGACTCTTAAACTTACCCAGAAATCATATGCCCAGACTTAGAATCTGCTCCATTATAATGCTTTCTGCTATAAACTATTAACCAGCAGCATCTATCATTAGGATGAGGGTGTATTTACTCTGCAAAGGAACATATGTATGCATTCCTAGACTAACCAAGAGTTATTTCAAGTTCTAGGGCTTGATGTCTGTCCCACATTTAACCTTAGATGCAAACTAAAATAATATCTAGAATGAAATTTTGTTTAGGAAACAGAGGTAAAATAGTTCAAAAGGCATCAAACAACTGACAGGCAGTCATAAAACTATCTTTGTCTAGCTAAGAACTAACCCCTCCCACCCACCCCCACACACAGAGTTAAACAAGCTGCAATAAGCCTGTAGCGTCCCAAGCTAGGCTATACATACACTGAAGATGAAGTAAGGGGATTCCTCTGAGCACATGTTCAAGCCTGGGATTTGTGAATTGGGACTGGAATTAAGATTCTAAGTCCATTCACCACAAATCCATCCTTGTTAGTTTAGAGTACATAGGCACATGAAGCAAAAAATGTGCTTCCTTCCACACACAGCCAATACATTGTGCCACATAAGTTTGCCTGAAGGAAACCCCAAGGCTGATTGGGGTTTCAGCCAAGGCAAATCTGGAAGAGTTTTAAGAGGCAAGGAAGGCAAGGCTAGCAGACCTTGTTCCTCTTTCCCCATCTCCTAGCTGTGCAACAGCCTTCCTTCTGATCTTTTCTGCAGCAGCTTCCTTCCCTTTATGCCCTCTCTCCCCATTGCTCTGCACCAATGAACTTCCCCTCTCTCCTGTTGGCACCGCACATTGGCTTTACCCTGCCTTTCCACAGCTGTGCACCACCAGCCTTCCTTTCCCCTGTTGGCTCTGGGTCCATGCACAGAGCGCTGATTCTGCCTGATGCACACACACCTTTTGTGTTCGTAAATCTCTAGTTTGGAGGAAAACTTTCTCAAGTAGTTCTTTCCTTTTTTCACAATATAATTGTAAGGGGCATGGGGCAAATGCTTGGGAGAAGCTATCCTTGCTGGTCTACCAACACTCCCTCAGTCTACCCTAGAGGTAGGAATGACCCAGGAGGTACAAAATGCAGCACTATCATTGACAGATGACCAAAAGCTACTTAATTTTGACTTATTAACTGTTGCTTATTTTTAAGTAATGTTGACTAACAAATTCTATTTTAGCTTTGAGTATTTAAACTGAAATTAGTAAAAAAAAAAAAAGTAAATGAAATTACACAGCATATTATATCCTACCTTAGAAAAGTCTGGCTTTACTGGAGGGTTTTCTCTCAATTCCGTTTCAGTATATTCATTGTTTACATAATACCCAACTCTGATAAATTCTTGACCTCTATAAGTGCAGGTGATTAAGACAACCGTTACACCTACAGCATCTGCATCAGGAATAAGTCCTGGATTAGGAGCATCTGCCTATAGCAAAAAATATAAGAGAATAGGACTGATCATCAAGATACATAATTTAAATTTCAAACACTATCATGGATTCATCTTGAGTCAGATTGTTTTCCAAGTTAATTTTTAGACTTAATGCATTACTAGCTTTCTTTCACCTTAGAATTTTTTGATTACAACCACCAAGTAAGTGTGTGCTTATATGTTCACAACCAGACTATTTAATTGAGAGGAAGTATCTGCCTTAATTCTTCATCTCAAAGGTCAACCTTTTAAAAGACTAGATTGACTCATCCAACCAAACCATATTTATACACACACACACACACAGTGATTTTTTTTCATGCTTTGCACATACTAAAGTACATTATAAACAGGCTCCAGAACAACAGACACATCATACTTAATCTTGCTTACAGGGTTAGCGTAAATTTTAAAAGACCATGTCCTCTTCATACCAAACTAGCTAATTATCTTGAATGAACCAGTTGATCATTCTCCTTTATGTTGAAGTTTAAAAATAGTCCTGACCCTTCTAGCCCCCTCTCCCTCCACCTCTGGTGAAAGAGAGAGAAATGCTGTATGACAACAAGCATTTTGAAATGGAAGCACTGGAACAGTAATTTATACTCATTCATCTCTTTTATAAAAGTACATTTAAAAGGAGTTTTCTTTCACTTCCAAAGTAGAGAGAATTTCTTCAGGAGCAATATGCCTCCCCATGCGGCGGAGATGGGCCTTGAATAAATTTATTTATTTATTTATAAATACATGAATAAAAATATACTGCATTTCAAATTTGCCACAAAGTTCTGCCAGTTTGCCACAATACAATCACAGAGTTTTGGACAAAATCATACTAGAAACAATTATATTTTTATTGGCAATTTGGAGTAAAAAACATGAACCATGGTTACAGAAGTGCCCTGGGATTCACTTTTCCTAAAGAGATACCCATGCATGCACGTATTGATCTTGCCGTGTTGTTTATGTTAAGAAGATAACATGCTAACATGGGCTGTTCAACAAACTGGTTAAAACAAACCCAACCACAAGATAAAATGAGATGCTCATACTACTTATATGCTATCTGTGCTCCTCATCTCTGGTTGCAGAGAACCTCCAATAAAAATATTGAAGAAATAAAAAATAAAGGAGCAGTTCAAAAATTTAGCCCAAAATGGAATTATGACAAAGCAATTAATTCAGGGAATTGGTGCCTTAAATAACTACTATATTTAGCCTTCCTGAAGGTTGACTTCCAATGGGAGGAAGCTGCAGAAGTTAGGAATCTACCAAGAAGCCTTGCTTATCTCTTCCAGCAAGAGACCAAGCAGCACCTCCCCATAGGATCTTAATGGGCAAAATTTTCTCTAGTTTGGCACTACCCATGGTGCTGGACAACTGAAGAAACACTAGGCAGCCCTTATTAGTTTGGGATCCACTGGTATCTTGGCTACTTTTGCAGCTATCTCTCCTCCTGCCCCTCTGGTTCAATAAATGAAGTGGCCCACTTATGGTCAGAGCAAGGCAAAGCAAGGCAAATCTAGTGGGAGGTTTAGCCTTGCCCATTCCAGTTGTAAAAAAAAAAAAAATGGAATCACCCCATTTTGGGAGATTTACTACTTTCACACCTCTGAAAGCCAGACAAGAGGGTTGTCTTCAAATAAATGCTCTCCTCTAGGTTTGAACATAATTGAGATTACTTCAGGTAACTGATCCTGTTAAGCTTCAGTGCAGGTGGGGGCACAGCATCCAAGGATCAGGTTTAAAGTTGGTCTTTAACTGTGACCTAACATGCTGTGAGAACGCAGCTGAAGACAATTCTGCTCCGCTTAGGCCTCTTCTGCTCCTCAGCAATTACTTTTGCTCTGGATCACTTACTGTTCGTGCGATGAACAGGAGTGTGCTTGAACCCAACTTGGGCACATACAGAAGTTTGTGGTTTTAAATTAGGTTTCAGTTAAAGATGGTTGTCTAGGCTTGGGTTAAACTCTAGGTTTGGAAACTGCTTTAAATAAATGACAGCTCTGAATTTCAGTTGCATTTAACCACTGAATTAGTGACATTTTGTCATGAAGAATTTATTATTTCTATTATTAGACTTTTATCCTGCCTTTTATTTATATATACAAAGGTTACTCAAGGCAGTGAACATATCTAATACTCCTGCCTCCAATTTACCTCAAAACCATTTAGAGTAGCAATCAAACATAAACAGTTGTGCAGTATTTAAGAACTGGCTTACCTGAAATACAAACATGTGTCTTCCTGCAGGAACAGGGCCTACTAAAACTGAATCTAAAACTTGATCATATTCCTCACTTTCTGCTGAACCCACATAGATGATTTTCCATTCCAAATCTGCATTAGAAAAAAGATATTTAAATAAAACATTCAAAATTTTATTAAAATCCCCCACACACACACAATAGCAAACCCCCTTCCAAACTACCATCTCTTAGAACTCTAAACTTGAAAACAAAAATAGGAAATTGTAATCTTAGCTAGGCTTCAATCAAATCAAGCCACTGCAACCAAATACCGAAAGTCAGTCCTGAAAATAGTTTACTGGGTGGGCAATTGAGGTTATTCCAAACTACAGCACAATTCCGTAGTACCCAACACCATCCTTCTGTCCACTGGGGAGGATGGGAGACAGACGGGTGGCTCTCTGCGCACCAGTACGTCCCTGTTTGTGAGGCGGGAGAGAGTTGAGAGGGCGCTCGGTGATTTTGTTTCGCTACAGAGGGAAGCGACAACTGGAATTGCTCGCTAGTCCCGACCTACGAGGTGTTTAAAAACCAAACGCTCTTCTAAAAGAGAAGCGTACGAGTAGTTACGGAAGCAAAGTAGCGCCACGGTCACTTCTACAAGTACTTCCACGCTTTGCAATTGTGAGTCCCTCTGGCAAAGAGAAGGAAAAGCAAACCGTGCTCCACCCAGGCTGCTGAAAGAGGTCCAGGCCCACCTAAAGCCAGGCCGCTGCCGGCAGAGCCTTGCCCTGCCTTGCCCCTTCGCGGCTCGGCGTCCAGCTCCGAGCGTGCGGTCGGGGCTTGCTTAAGCCCTCCTCTCGCGTACGCGCCCGACGAGCTGCTCACCACGACGGTGGCAACATGGCTGCTCCCAGCACCCGCACAACTTCCAAGCAACTTGCGCGGCTTCCCCTTCTCGCGGGCGCTCGGGGCTCGCCCAAAGCCGCGCGGCCGGGGGAAACCCAGCGCCGCCCGCCCGCTCCCCCGGCCATCCCGCCCGGTGCAGCCCCGCAGAGAGACGCTCTCGGAGCCAAGGCCTTCACAAAGTTTAAGCCTGGAAGCCGGAAAAAGCTGGTCGCGGCGCACAATGCGCCTAAGAGGGAGGAAAAGGTTCCCCGGGACTCACCTTCGGAGAGGTCCTCTATGCACTCGAAGGTGATTTCGAACTGGAAGGGGTTGTAGAAAGGCGAAGGATTATCCAGCACCACGACGTTGTTCACCTGAACCTTTGCCATATTGGGTGGGTGGTTGGGTGGGTGGGTAAGAGGGAGGGCGCGCGGGCGAGAATGGGAGAGGACCCGCAAACAATAGTCAGAGCGTGTTCCTGCCGCCCGAGAAAGTCCAGGGGGCTCGCCTTGTGCAGAAGACAGACGCCGACGGCGGCCAAGGATGGAGAGACCAGTTAGGAAACTTGGCTCCTTGCCCTCCCCTCTGTTTCTGGCACCCTTAGCGTAGGCATCGGCCGGGTGCGTGTATTTCTTTTTGCACGGAGAGCACACCACACTGTTTGCAGCTTTTCCTACTCCACGAAACTACAGCCCATTCTCCTCGGTTAACTGGCAGCGCGGGCGCGGATTGGCTACGGGCGGAGCCGTGACCCTCCTCCCGCTGCCGAGGTTTCCCTGAGAGAGCAAGAAGGGCTCCGTGGCTGGAACGGACTGCGGAAGCTTCGCTGGCGCTCCACCTGCCGGGCCCGGCGCCGGCTCTCGCGGCGGAGCCGCCCGCAGGACTTCGGAGGAACCAGCGCGGGGGACCTCGCTATAGGAAGCGGGTGTGCTGTTGGCCCGGCCTGGGGGGCTGCCTCTTGGAGGAAGGCTCTCCTTCCTGTTCCCTCGTTCGGTGCTGATTTTGGGGTTTAATTTTGCGTAAAAATTTACCCGCTTTTGGTTGAAAGGGTTGGCTGATGGATGTGATGGCGTTGGATTGCAATAAAGATAACGCATGCCATACATGTGCATACATGCCAAATGATGTTGCTGGTTCAGATTAGCAACTAGGCGACTTCATTAACTTAAGCTGGTGTTGGCTAGGGAATTCTGGGAGTTGAAATCCAGATGTCTTAAAGTTGCCAAGTTTGAGAAACACTGGCTTAACCCAAAACTTCTGGCCTTGGTTCAATAATCAGTTTTATTTTTCTACTTAACTATTGAGATTGTGGCACGGATGCTTGCAAAGGGTGGCTGTTTCTTAGGCCATTCTGATCACAGGCACCCACAGGTAGGGCAAATGATGGCAGGTGTGCGATAATAGGCAAATTCTGCAAGTGTGCACTTACATCAGATGTCAGGATGCAAATGTGTAGTGTTGGTATTTACATAATGTCTTTGTATATGTTTCCTCATTTTGGCCTAGTTGTTTGCTGTAGATCTCAGTGATTCCAGTAACCTTTGGAGAAGCCAGTGAAGTGACCAGCCAGCCTGTCTTCCTTTCTTACTAGGATTGCCAATGGAGACAGGGTTCAGGGTTCTATCTTGTCTCATGCTGCCGATGCAGATTCTCAGTCATCCAGGTGGAATTGTCTGTAGGTTGAGTCATGGCAACTGGATTTCTTTCTTTGGGGTTGAAACGTTTCACCGCTTGGACAAGCAGCAAAACCTTTCAACCAGAAAGAAAGAAAGAAAGAAATCCAGTTGCCATGACTCAACCTACAGACTTGTCTCATGCTGTTTAAACATCTATGGGATTCATTATTAGCAATGTGTTGGGGACTATGGGCTCCATTTCCTCTTCTCACCAGGTTCTGGAGAGGCAGTCAAAGTCTGAACACTGATTAGACTCATTGGTCATGGGCAGGCCTAGCAGCGGATAATAATAATAAAAAAAGCACAACTGTAATTCAGACAAGATGTAATTGGAAACATGTTTGGGATTGGTCTTCAGCCTCTGTTAGGTGCTTTGTACTTCCTCTGAAGGCTTGAGTTCACCTTCTGGAGGTGCTTCAGGATCAATGCTGGACCTCAGTGCATGTGACATCATAACCAAGAATGCCTTTTTGCAGCTCAGAATGGTTTTCCAGCTGTAGCCTTCCTTTCAGATGATCTATGCATGTGATTGATGGCTTGGTCACGTCTCAGACTGCTGCAGTGAACTTCATTGTGATGCTGCCTTTCAGAAGCATCTAGAAATTGTAACTAGTTCAGAATGCATGTGTTGTGTTGTTGATTGGTCCTAGCCATGTAGAGCATATATTGCCAAGTTTGCAATAATTTCAGTAACTGATATTAGACTCAATTTAAAGGTCTGACTTTTACTTTTAAAGCACTCAGTAATCTGAACCTAGATTACCTAAGCAATTAAGAAGAACCTGAAGAACTGTAACTCCCAACAATGGAGCAGTTATTCTCAACAGGTGTAACCAGCATGGGCAGTGGTGAGGGATTTTAGTTGAGCTGGAGCCACAGATTTCCCACCCCTGCCTTAATGACTGTTTGCTTTGATATTAACCTATCTATATATAGGTTCCTCCTTGGAAGTCCAGCTCTGTGTAGAACTTGCCTGGAATGCAATGGCTACACATTTTGCTGAGCCACAGAGTGGTTGTTTGATGTTTGTTTAAAAAGATATATGAACCCAGCCACTGTCGCTAAAATAAACTGTGGCTTAGTGTTAATATGTGAAGTTGCCTAATGTCTGATCTCTCTCCTTTTCTTCATGAATGGTGAATATATGGTTAGGGCAAGAGTGAGGTATGTGCTGCTGTTTGACACATGCCCTTGAATTGTGCCAGTACCGTGTAGGTCAAAAGGCACTCTTGTTCATCATTTCTTGAGAAAATCTTGATGCTGTGGAATGTGGCATTGAATTATCAGGTTTTTATGACAGTATTATTCCATTGTTAGGAAGAATCTTGGTCTTACTAGTATGGCTGAGTTTTCCTATTGCCCCAAAGTAAGCCTATAAAGATTCATTTAATGATGATGAAGTTACAGTAGATTAATTGTTTCACTTGGTCAACCTTTTCCAGCTTGGACACACTCCAACTCTATGGACTTCAATTCCCAGAATTCTCAGCAAAGTGTCATGCTGGCTGGTGAATTCTGGAAGATGAAGTCCCACATCTGGAGAAGTGCTAAAATGGGGAAGTAGCACTTCTTCAGTATTGGACGCATAGTGCAATTTTGCCACTGCAGTAAATTTACCATGCAACAGCACTAAAACTACTTGTAGATCAGCCGATTGAAAAACAAACTGCCAGAGCAGCATGGATATGAATATATATATATATATATATATATATATATATATATATATATATATTCTGTTCTAGCTAAAACCAAATGTTTAATCTCCTTTGAGAAAATAGTCTTACTTTCCATTTGTTTTTCATGTGATAAACTATCAATGCTGCATCAAAAAAGGAGTAGGGGCAAGGCCTTCTAATACCCAACAGAGTGGCTTCATATTTGAAAAGCTAGAGGTACAAAATAAATTATTTTGTACCTCTAGCTATTTGTTATTTTACTTTAATTTGTCTCTTGTGTATATGTCAAGCAAGTTGCCTACAGTTTTTAAAAAAATCATACCTAGTTAGCTTTATTATTGTCTTTTTTGGTTATGATCTGCTTAAAAATGCAGAATTTTCATGAGGACTGATGAGAAAGTTGCTTGGTAACCATGTAGGTGTTAGCAGTGCCAAATTTGTGTTCACCCAGAATTAGTAAAGCTGTCATGTTCATATGGGTTAAGCATGTGCTTTGGAAAGCCATGCTGAGATGAAGTTCAGAGCAAGAATACTCTGCCTTCAAATGCATTCATTTTTAAAACAGCTACTACTAGTACTACCAAGCTTTTATAGGGAGGATTTTGTTCTCAAGGTTTGACTGTGACTGCTGTGAAAGACTCTGGAGAATGGAATTTGGAGGCTGGCGCACTGGTCCTGGCTGACGGAGGCCTGTGCTGCATAGATGAGTTTAACAGCATCAAGGAACATGACAGAACAAGCATCCATGAGGCCATGGAACAGCAAACCATCAGTGTGGCCAAGGCTGGGTAAGTATCTGTGATATGTTAAGATCCCAGCCCTACTTTTTTAAAATTTGTTGATCCTTGTGCTGATGTTGTAGGATTGCCTGTGTGATGAAGTGGTTTTAGGGTAGAAATTAAGCTGTGAAAAATCCAGACTCAGCTCCCCATTTAGCTACAAAGTTTTTCAGATGAGTCTGCTCCAGTCCATATCTGTCCATCTCACCAACCTCACAGAGGATAGAATAGGGACAGGAGAGAAGAAAAAACATGTCTGGGAAGAAAGGCGGACTATAGATGGAATTAAACATATGTCAACTTTATTACTGAGATCAGAGACAACACAATTCAACTTCAATAAAAAAAAATCATTGTGCTCCATAGGGAAGTTATAGATCGCAACCCACATAGTTATAACCCACCCATAAGTATATATTGCACTTGCCTTAGAAGACAGGAAACCCCAGTAATCAAAAAGTAAATAATATATATAGCACTTTATTGCCCAAATTAAAAGCATGAGCTGCAAGGTCATTGAATCCCTTACTCCATGATGGGTGTTCTTATAAACCTGGGAAAAGACCATTTTTAAGACAGTTTAACGCTGACTTTATTTTCTGAGGTGTTTACATACATTTGTTTTTTCCCCTTGTTTATTTTATTTATTTAATCAAATTTTTAACACTGCCCATCTCCCCCCACAAGGAGGGACTCTGGGCGGTTTACAACAAAACAAAATTTAAAATTCAATGTCCATATAAATACAATGAATATAAATATATAAATATAAATAGACAATAAAATATAATATGTAATAAAATCCCGATGGCTAAGGTTGTATCTCAGTCCGTGAGTGTAAAAGGCCCTTCTAGGGTGCTAGCCATCCCCACGAATGACTCTTCTCCTTCCCGCTCCATGCCTGATGACAAAACCAGGTTTTTAGTTCCTTACGAAAGTTCAGGAGCAAGGGGGCTTGTCTCACCTCTGGGGGAAGGATGTTCCTAAGGGCTACTGTTGTTGCCGCTACTCAAGAAGGTTTTATTTTGTTTTGAAAGAAAGTTGCTATCTACCATTTCCTTACTAGATTGTTCTTACACATAAAGCTAAATCAGGACTTTTTGCCATGGTTTATTGAATAAGCCATAATGGTCTAATTCACAAATAACATAACAACTGCAGTGGGCAACCTGCAGCTCCAAAGCTCTTTCGCAGCCTCTATCATTTGAGTGCATTGCTGAATTTTAATATCCTTCCAGCATTTTTCAAAATTGCCAGGTGAAGAAGCAGCAGCTTCTGTTTGGCTATTAGCTCTCCGTTTGTCCCATTTCCTGTTTGAGATACCACAGTGAATTGTTAAAATTTTGAATCTGCAGCAATGCTTTCTGGATGTGTATAAAAAGCAGGATATGTGAGAAAATAATGTTATGATTGCATCATCCTTCTACCAATATAAGTCTGATCATAAACACGGTCTTGAAATGTCCATTATTGGATACTATTTTCAGTAAAAATGGAAATCCATTTTTAGTCAGGAGCGCAATGAAACTGTTGTTTAGTGCTGCAGATGGAATTTTAGATTCTTTTTCCATTCCAAGTATGTGTTCTGGGGTTCCAACCTTTCCTTCCATATTTAGCAATCCTTATGGCATTACGCAAAGGGGTCAACTCAGATTTCCCTTTTGAATCTCTGTTGATACTGGCTGCAGGTCAAAATGCTTTTCCCATGTTGCGTACTGCTACAAATATGAAAGCTAAGTTGATTGGTGCTGCACTTGCTCCCACTCAATATGTGAGCTGAGGACTAAGATGGCACCAACTAGAAATAGATCGCTCCTAAGTCAGATTTAGAACAGCTGCCTAGTTATGCTGTGACTACTAGGAGAAAAAATATCCTTCTGGTGCTCTGAAAACAAATCTCAGGTCAAGGTCAAACGAATTAAGGAAGGCAAAAAATTTACTGTACTCAAGAGCCGTCACAGAGGCTCTTACTACAAGTCAGATTGTTTGTATGTTGATTCTGTAAGAATATGTTTAATTGTCTAATAGGTATATGTACTTACGGTGCATCAAATAAGCATAGCTGAATGTATAAGTAGCATGTACGGTATCAGAGTGGAAATGAAACTTTGGATGGGAGGGTCATAATTTTTCAAGTATCAGTATAATCAGTTTCTGATTAACCAAATAGGGTCTCCTGGGAAAGACTAGATAGTGGGGCTGGTCAGGGAATATCTAGGTAGATTGAAGCAAAGTGAGAGATGAATTTGATTAATTGTGATTGGGACCTGGCAGAATTTAGAGTTTTCGAATTCAGTATTAGTTTTCTAGATATTTCATTCTTGTTCTCGCTGACAAAACCATTTTATTTATCAGATCAGCAAGAAATTGGCGATCCAACGCCAATTTAAAGTGTGTAGTGTTGTTGCCTCTAGTCAAAATAGGTCTGTTGTCATCCATCACCTACATGTTTGGGTTGCCACACACATGCAAACTGTACTTTGTTATAATCCACAAGCCTTTTCCCATGACTTGTTACCATCATCCTGAGCTGTTCAGCTCACATGAAATCAATGGAACGCTTTGTGATTCCAGAATGAATGAAAGATGTTCTGCCAGTAGCTTTTAAAAGTCATTTCTAAAATAGTTCAGTTCTGTTTGACACTAATGCCAGCCATCCTTTTCCTTCAGTTTAGTGTGCAAACTGAATACAAGGACCACAATTTTGGCAGCAACCAATCCTAAGGGCCAATATGACACTAATGAATCTGTCTCTGTCAACATAGCCCTTGGAAGCCCTCTTCTTAGCAGGTTTGATCTTGTCCTGGTATTGTTGGATACAAAAAATGAAGAATGGGATCACATCATTTCGTCCTTCATACTGGAAAATAAAGGTAATATGGTAATTTTTCTATATTACTTTCTATGGAATTATCTGAATCTAACTGCTTGTCACTGATCATAATAAAGTTTTATACACATAGAGGTTCCCTTGCTTTATATGAATTCACTTTATGCAAATTCACTCTTATGTAAATTCACAATTGTGCAATTCCTCCCTTTTGTCCAAGAATTCTTTTTATGCAAAAAAAAATCAACATTATGTGATTTATACGAGCATAATCTGGTAACATGCAAGACTTCTTCCCACTAAAACTGCGTGAACATTTTCCTACCAAAGCCTCTTTCTGCTTTATTCACACATACACTATCATGTTGTGTAATTATTCTAGTTGTGCATCCTGTCTCCCACTTACTTCCATATCTGTAGGTTGAGTCATGGCAACTGGATTTCTTTCTTTTTGGTTGAAACGTTTCGCTGCTTGTCCAAGCAGCTTCTTCAGTCTGGGCAAAGGTTGGTGAGGGGACCCCATATATGTCTTCCAGGGTGGCTGCATTGTCCCTGCACCTGAATGGCTGTTAATTGTGCCATGGAGATGTGGATTGTCTTTGGGATGTCTCTCCTTACCAACCTTTGCCCAGACTGAAGAAGCTGCTTGGACAAGCAGCGAAACGTTACAGCCAAAAAGAAAGAAATCCAGTTGCCACGACTCAACCTACAGACAATTCCACCTGGATGACTGAGAATCTGCATCGACATATTCCGTAACTGTAATGTATTGTTATGAGAGTCAGTTTGGTGTAGTGGTGAAGGCATTAGGCGAGAAACCGGGAGACCGTGAGTTCTAGTCCTGCCTTAGGCACAAAGCCGGCTGGGTGACCTTGGGCCAGTCACTCTCTCTCAGCCCTAGGAAGAAGGCAATGGCAAACCACTTCCAAAAAACCTTGCCAAGAAAACTGCAAGGACTTGTCCAGGCAGTCTCCAAGAATCACACAATTGAACAGATTTTTAAAAAATGTATTGTTACTATGTGGTCAAAATGGCTATCAACATTTTGTCCAGTCCCCTTACACATAGCATGGGGCCATTGCAAAGTAGATTACAGTAGCCAAGGTGACATGTTGTGCTAAGCAATAATAGGTTTTTTTTTTCATTTTGAAAGTGTTATGTGAACCCAGCATTGTTGTTTGTAAGCTACATTTAGGACTTAGTGTTAGGTATGAACCCAGTCAATGCGGCTCTTACAGAAACCACAGTTAAGCAAACTAGGGCTTAGCACAGGGTCAGAGTTGAGCAAGTGAGGTAAATTTAACACACGTGCGCGCACACATTACGTTGAAGGGAGAATTTCAAGTGCATGAAGTGTGATTGCTGAATTCTCATTAGGTTTTGATTACTCAGAAAACCATTTCATAAGACTAATTGATAGCCTAGAAGACATGCATATAGTATTGGTGGTGTTCTTGTTATTTAATTCTTTTTTCAGGCTGCCCAAACACATCTGAAAAGCTCTGGTCTATGGAAAAAATGAAAACTTACTTCTGCCTTATCAAGAAACTCCAGCCGATACTGACTGATGAAAGCCACCTGATCCTTGTCCGCTATTATCAGATGCAGAGGCAGAGTGATTGCCGGAACGCGGCCCGAACCACGATCCGCTTATTAGAGAGCTTGATACGGCTTGCTGAAGGTGAGACCTCTTTCTTCTCCTCTTTCTTTTCTTATAGCTACATTCCATAGAATAGATTTACAAACGCACAATTTTTTTTTAGATTTTTTATCCTGCCTTTATTATTTTTACAAATAACTCAAGCTGGGGAACGTACCTGATACTCCTTCCTCCTCCTGTTTTCCCCACAACAACCACCCTGTGAGGTGAGTTGGGCTGAGAGAGAGTGACCAGCCCAAGGTCACCCAACCGGCTTTCATACCTAAGGCGGGACTAGAACTCACAGACGCCTGGTTTCTAGCCTGGAGCCTTAACCACTAGACCAGACTGGCTCTTGAAGAAATGCTGCAGCCAGCATTTTACCCAGCTCAGTAGATTTGACTTCTGTAATCAAAAATCGGTTCAAATAGTATTGTCTACCTCCAGAGGGCGCCAAAATAGCTTTCTTTGTTTTGGCAGTGTGTTTCATGGGTGCAAGATCTCAAAAGATTCTTGCCTGTATAATAAATAGCTCACACATGTAAAGTTTTTCCATGCCTGCATAATATGGCCCAGGCATAGTTCTCCAGCTTACACTTGTGTAAGCTGAAGCACAGAATAAAGATATTTTATGCCTTTTTATATCGCAGGAGCATCACTGTGAACAACTTTCATAGATAGATAGATAGATAGATAGATAGATAGATAGATAGATAGATAGATAGAATTTTTATTAAAAGAAGATTTTATGTAAGATTTAAAAACTATAGAAAAAAGAAAAATAGAAAAAAAGAGATGTTAAAGAACAAAAGAAAAAGTGAAAGACAACAAAAGAGAAGGAAAAAGAAAGACACGGAGAGCAACTTTCAGTGTTCTAGATTGAATGACATCTGCTCACAAGTATTAAATGACCTTCCATAGAGCCTTCTGCTGTTTCTGAAATGGGTCACCATGCAGCAATTTGCAGCAGAATAGAATTACGTGGCATTTTTCCAGAACATAAATGAGGGACTATCAGCACCAATCCTCAATTGATATCAATGACAAAATAGCTGTCTGCTTTTCTGAAAGGCTATCCAAGTTGTTTGTTTTTCTTCCTGTGCTGTGTTTGTGCTCTTACATATTGTTGGCAGAATGCTAGAAAGCCTTTGGCCCAGGAGAGATCAGGAAAATCACACACCAGGCATTTCTATAAAAATAATTTTATTTACAGAAAGCAAAACATATTTAAAGGCTGTTTGCTGAGAGGAGAGATTTCCCTCAGCTGCATACTCCCTGCAAGCCTACACAGAAGGGAAACTGAAACTAAAACAAGTCCAGGCAAGTTCCTCCCTTAGGCAATGCAACCATTAACACGTGAAAAGGGGACAATTAAATTCAACCTCTTCACCCAGCCAAAATGATTAGTTACCATAGTAACCTTAATCTGTAGTAGAAAACATATTGATACATATACTCTGAAATAATCCTAGCCTAGAAATTGTGGCTAAATTGTTTTTTTCTGGAAGTAGTGGGCAAGTAGGGATATTAATACTTTGGATTAGTTTATAGCTTATCATGCTTGAATCCATTTGAGTTACTGCAAGAGACATTTAGGTCACCCAAAGTTGCAGAATAGCAGTATATTCAATGAAAACATCTTTTGAATTTGCAATTTGGTGAAGTTGTATTAGGAGCATCTAAAATTCTGAACTGTTGTCAATATCAGAATGTGTTTTAGATTATTTAAGCCTATCATATTATTTTATAAACAATTAAAAAGTACTGTTATGGTAGATATTAGTTATTTTCAGGAACTTTGTAATAAATTGTTAAAGTATCTCATATTAATAAGTCAGTGGCTGAAGGTTATTTAAAGAATAACAGTTATATTTCTAAGAATCTTAATATGAGATTAATCCAACAAAAGGTTGTCTTTCATGTTTATTGGACACTTCAGAAATTTTTTTACAAGGGTTGGCTGTCAATGATGTTATTCTGGAAGTATAGAATGCATGAGGGAGGGGACACTTAACTCAATATGAGCACCTCTTACTCTCTCCCTGTTTTGGTTTAATATGCAGATGTTTGTTAGTAATGGGTTACAAAGATTATTGTGGTTTAAAGAAGTGATTATATTTTTAAACTACATCCTAAAAAATAAGAATACATCATAATATGAAGAACTTTGGATATACTGATTATGGGGTACAGCAAAATAATTTCTTAGATGTTATAAGGCAATGCAACCACAGAATTTCAATTTGGGATCAATCACATGTATTCACTTTCTATAATGGATCAGTATTACTCTGTCTGGTTAAAGTTTAATGATATAGTTTAAAAATGAGGTTGAATCACATTTTCTATACATAATAGGGAATGCTTTACAGTTTTCTTTTTTTCCTGCTCTTCCTTTGTGTGTGTGTGTGTGTTTTCCTTTAATTTTTTTTTCTTTTTCTTTTCCCCTATACAGCAGTGTGATAGTGTGGTTAAGGTGTTGGATTAGAAGTGGGGAGATCTAAGGGCTAGCCCAATGACAGCCACAGAAGCTCTCTGGATGATTTGGGGCCACTTTTTCTCAGCTCAACCTATCTCACAAGGTGGTTTTTGTTGGGAAGAACGGGGGAAGGGAATGCTCCTTGTATGCCACCTTGAGCTCCTGATCAAAAGACAGGATATAAATCTAATACCGGTAGATTAGATTGGATAAAATAGGATGGATGTGTATCAGGTGTTGCTAATAAAACTTTGAATAGGTGCCGTGTGCATTCAGTATATTCCATGTAATCATTTGTTTAGCAACTTTTATAGATTTTCTTTTAAACCTGTTTTTCAGCACATGCTCGACTGATGTTCAGGGAAATTGTAACTGTGGAAGATGCAGTAACTGTGGTTTCAGTGATGGAATCCTCCATGCAAGTAAGTTTGCGTATATACCGTAGATGACCAGAACAATTGTCTGTGATAAAAGGGAGCCCAGACTGTAGACATCAAAAGTATAAGACCATGACCTCCACTTTCCAGGTCTTGTCACTTTGCATAAAAGTTAATCCCTGTTCACAGTCAGTTATGGAAATTGAAATGGGTCATATCCATGTACCTAGACAATAAACTTCCTACACACATAATATTTTTCTGTTTTAAATGACTTTTTAAGACACCACTGTGTGATATTTATGTAATAGGAGTACTATGTGTAGAGAGCCAAGGAGGTGACGGTTGAAAAAATAACAGCATGCTTTAAGCCCAGGACACAGAGAAAGCATGAGAAGGCTGATAAGACTCACTGCTCCCAAATTCACTAGAGTCTGGCTTTCAAGGTTCTGTTACTGCAGCCTACATCAATATAGTTTCAGCTAGAATTGGGGAGTCTGTTTCCTGACCTGTCTACCTCAAAGGGCTGAGAATATGGCATGATATGTGCGTGTACATTCTAGACTTGGTATCAAAGAAGGCTTTATGGAAGAGCAAGCCTAGTTAATATGGCTCTGAAAAGGAATTATTATGATTAGTTTTAATCTTTTAAAAATAACACGGTTGATAAATCCAAAGCCCAACTCTGTGGTTGTCTAGTTCATCCAAGTTTTTACTTGACCTATATTACCCAAGGAAATTAAAAAGTTCTGGATTGCAGGCAACAAAATTAAGTTCCTCAATAAATGGGAAGAGAAGATAATTAGATGATAAGGGGGAGGACAAATCTGTCCAATTTATAGGCTTTCCCTAAAAATAATGCAAAACTTTTTCCTAGTTCTGTTCTATATTCTATAGATAATAGTATTTCAGATTGATGAACAATATAGAAAGAAATGACACCAGTAATGCAATCCTTTAAGTACCCTTATTAAGAAGTAATTTCCAGTGAGTTCAGTGAAGTAATGTATTTCCCACTGTACCAAGCATGTTTTTCTTTATAGTCCATATTACTTTACCATACCATCTTTATAGAAATGTCTGTGAGTGCATCAAGACAGTGCTGTGTACTTAATGGGTTACACTTACATCTTTTCCACATAAAAGAGATTGTGTGGCCTTAATCTCTCCTATGTACATCTTTCATCAAGAACTAGATGTGTGCACAAAATGGGGAAAGTGAGTTGTTTCAAACATGGAACAATCTGTTATGTTCCAGAAGTTGTGGCAAAGAGTTTGGACCAACTACAGTTTGGTAGAAGTGAAACCCAGAATTATTTGATTGTTCTGATCTGGGGACAAAACAAAATCTGGATGGGCAAGTACAGGAAAGCCAGTGCATGCCACCTCTTCTCTCCTCTCAGCAGCTTCCAGCATTAAACATGTAATTTCCAGGACTCAAGTTTTGATGAGTTAAGAGCTTCAGTTTGTGGAAATGTTCCTCTTTCCTCAAGATAACCCACTGTGTCCTATCCCATATTGTTCAGGAGTGGCCCATGTTTTCCAAAGGCTTCTTGGGAGCAGGCCAGGGGATGGGAAGCTTTTTTTTATTACTTTATTTAAGATCAAAGCCAAAGGCTGTGAATGTTTATGTAATGTTCCAAGGACCCAAACTCTAAAACTTCTTTAAATAAATAGTTTTGCTCAGCGCTTGCAAGCTTTACCAAGTCTTTACCATGCGTAGTTTAACTTAAGAAGTTTACACAGACATAACCAGTCATCGTGTTCTTGTATCACATTTCTTGTCATCTTGAAGGGAGGTGCACTTCTTGGTGGTGCCAATGCACTCCACACTTCATTTCCTGAAAATCCAGTGGAGCAACATCGAATGCAATGTGAACTAATCTTGAAGAAGCTGGAGCTGCAGCACCTTCTGCAGGAGGAATTAAAAAGGCTTGACAGGTGCTAAATATTTACATTTGGGAGAAAAAACATCAACTTTAAATCAGATTACACATGTGCTGCTATGACAAACTGTGATGTGATGATTATTAATATTTTCTTTGTTGTAAGCCATGGTCTTGAAGGCATATGAGTGTAAATAATTAACAGTATAAGAGAGAATCATTCTCTTATTTATTTGTTAATTTTTATGCAAAAAGCAATATCAAGAACTAGGGTTGCAGTCCTAAACACAGGAGAGAGAAAAAATCCATTAAGGATACTCAATTTATTCCTGAGTAAATCAACATAGAATTCTACGGTACAAGAATGATTTGCTTATGGAATTATTTATTCCCCAAAAGCAAATATTCTAGTCTACCTCATACGCCTAAAGTCATGTAGTTACTCATTTTTGTTACCTTGGAATGCATCAGCTTATATATTTCAAAGCTTCTAAAAATGCAACTTATTTTGGCAAAAATTATTTTTCTTTTAATTCTTTAGATTACAGAATGGAAATTCAAGCCCGTCTCTACAGTGCAGAGAAGCATCTTTAAATAATCACACATTTGGGAAATTGGAGCAGAGGATTCATTCCCAGCATTCAGATAAAGAGGAAAATAATATTCAGTTGCAACCTTTGTCAGCCAAAATAACTCCTGAGGATGATACGCATCCAGGATTCCCAACCAGACATGTATCTGATGATACCCAAGTAAGAGAGAAATGGAACGGCCTTAATGAGAACAGCAGGGATAACACCTTGAACTGGTTTGATAGTATAGCAGAAGGTAATATGGAAATGGAGAAGGTCACTTGTAATTTTCCAGTTGCAGTAACATCTCAAGACAATCTGGCTTTGGAAGCAAGAAGTAGTAGGTCTTCTGAAGAGACCAGCTGTTTAAGACAAGCTGAGCAAGCCAAGAATAGGGAATCACTGACAAAAAAAGACCAGGGGAATTCTTGTATACAGGCTAGTTTTGCCCTTGAGAGGACAGGAAAGCCTATAAACTCCCCTTCAGGAGCAAGTTACAAGGGTCCAAATGCTTCCCCTAGCACACCTAACTTAGTCATTACTCAAAGGGCCTCTAAGAAGTGGCGGAAGATGAATATTGAAAAGATCCAGAGGTTTTGTACAAGTATAGCAGATTCCAAGGCTGGGGATCATCTACCTTCATTATCTTCTCATCCTGTAATTGTCCCACATTGTCCTATAAAAGACGGAAGTGCTTCCCTGTCTCACAATGTGCCTTCAAGGCATTTGACGTCAACAACTTTAAACCGGAAGCGAAATAGAGACCAAACAAAGAAAGTAAGAAGTTGCAGGGAACCTGAGGTCCTTGAGAATTCAGGAGATGCTCCCTCTAAGCTCGCAAAATTTTCCTTTCGACAAAAACCTAAGCTTGCTCTTTCTCCTGAAGATGAGGAACTTCACAAATTCCCTGAGACTATTTACAGCCCTGACTCTTTTACCCAAAGTACATCAAAAGGAGAAAGACTGAGAAAAGAAGATCCTGACAAATATCAGGAAAGCCACAGTCTTTACACAGGAAATAAGTGCAAGGAGAAACAAGCTTGTGAAAACAAGGAAGAGGAAGACAAGCCAAAGCCAAATAAAACCAAAGCCATTTCTTTCACAAACAAGACAGGGACAGGAATAGAAACATCGGATGGCCGAGAATCAAGAAAAGTGTGCCCGAGTACTTTAGCAAAGTTGGCAAAGTTTGCCTTTACACCATCAGACGAATCTCCAGTTTCCTTGAATAGCACCAGTAAGGATGAGGTGAGAGAACGACAGCCACTGAAGCCCCAGACAGATTGTGCCGAACACACCCAGAAATGCTTTGAATTAGGAAAGGCCAACAGAATTACAGGAAAATTGTTCTCAGTAACTGATTTGGATGATGCAGTGTTAGACTTTGACTGGAATGAAGAGATTCAGAAAAATGCTAAATCTTAAGCTTTAATGTCTCCTACCATCTCAAAAATATAGGATGTTACTTTTATAATTGGTTTAATTTTTGACTTGGGAATAATGCTGCAAACAATAAGCAACCTAACAGACCCTTTAAAAATTGAATCAGGTTCTAAAAAGAGCATACTTCTACCTATTATCAGCTAAAATCTGATGCTATTGGAGTGTTATGTTCAAAGTGAAATAAACTGAGAGCTCTATCAGAAGACTCTAGCTCACCAGGTGCAGACAGCAGACCTGAAAAATAAAACCTCCCTCTTCCTGGTTTTTCTCTTCACTGAAAGCTAGTCTAAATCTCTGCAGTAGTGGGGAATGTGGTAGTGGATTGGGAGTGTTTCTCTTGTGTATGCCTATTTAAGCACATGCACCTGATAAAGGGCAGATTATGTCAAAATGTCATGTTACAGTATCACATTCTTGCATCATTTTGTGTCATGACATGCACAGTATCGCTTGCCCTCCCTCCTGCAGCTGTCCTATGATATTAAGACCTTTCCAACAGTGAGCTTCAGATTTTGGGAGGACATCCTTCAGAGGCTAGGGTTTATGGTGGGTTGGGGCTGTTTTTCCATGTTCAGGACATTGTCCAGAGTTGACAGAGGAGAGGCATAAAACTGCAGCCTTAAGGTAGTGAAGTCCGCAGAACTAGTATGAATAAACCATTTGAAATGCAATGAGTGAAACGCTATTTTACTTGGATTTTTCTCTAAGGTACATATATCCATTGACTATCCAGTTAGCTTATTTTGGTGAAATTATGAGAGGAAGAATCTCTAGTAAAGAAGCACATAGAGTATTTTTATAATTAATTTAGTTTTCTTAGCATCCTATAGAAATTTCTGATTCTGTCAGGTTTTCAATTATTTTGTTGTTCTGGTAAAATGAACTCCCAAATTCTTGAAAAGTGGTGTATGTGTTTTGGGGGGAATCCTCCCATCTTCCTTTTAACATCTGTTTTGCTTTACTGTATTGTTGTCTAGCTCCATTGCATAATGACTATTGATCTATGGTTTTTATTAATTCACTAGGTATTATTTGGTAACAGATAACATTTATTATGTTTGGTTCAGGAAGAAGCTTGCATTCTTTGTTCAGTTGGACAGTTAGGCTGCTAAAGTTTGTAAACCAATGTAGCTATTAAAATGATCGAATTGGTAATTTACTTCAATTAAAATGTATGATTATCACTGCTTTCCTCCAATAAAATGTCAGCTAACACCTGCCCTCAATGCCATGCCTTGCTTTTCAGAGGATTGTATAAAAATGCTGTAAGATTTACTCTCCCTAGTTGAATAATCCAGTGAAATTCTAGTAAATTTTATTTATTTGTTTATTTACCAAACTTTATCACTGCCCATCTCCTTCCCAAGGAGGGGCTCTGGGCGGTTTACAATAAAAGCAAAATTAAAAGCAAAATCAGTTACAAATACAATAAATACACTGTGATTGTATATTGGAAAAATCATCTATGACAGCATCTGCTTTTGTTTTCCTTGTATTGTCTATGATCTAATCTGAAATTTCTTGTGGTTTTGTGAAATTAATATTGAAGACTGATTTCTTGCTGATTTAGACCCAAGTTAAGGTGTGAGTGTCACGGTCTCGTTCTTAAAGCTCCTGGTCTGCACAGGCCTTGAGTACAGATGGATCACCTACAACTAGAGAACATTTCAGGGTCATCCTGAAGTGCAGAAAAGTTACAATGCTAAGGAATTAATGAAACATCAAGCAAATCTCTCCAGTGATGTTGAAGAGTATTGGGTATCAGAGGGAAAGCACGTATTGATGAAAGTCTAGGTGTTAAATGTTCGTCATTTAACTCACTAATGTCATTAATAATAGATCTAGCACTTTTATCCACTGGATACTAATATTAGCTGTATTAAAAATTGTCAGAATTTCTGGTTATTTATGGGAATTGCAGAAATTCTGCTTGGAATGATACTGTTTTTTCTTTATGGGAATTCATACATTCAGTATATCAAGGAAGTCCATTTTCTTTCCTCCATTAACTCTTTCTGCCCTCTCCTGCCCTAGAATTTTGTTTTATGTATATTTGTGCACATTGGTGGAGACTTAAGTTATAGTAAATACTACTTAATATTGTCTCTGCTCATTATTCAACTACTAATGGCAAGTTCTGTTATCTTTAGAAAAGGCAAGCCTGATTTTCTCATGGTAGAATCTTCAGTCTCTGGTGAAACAATCTCATGGTTCTCAGGTCGCGCATCCTTCCTTTGCATTAGAGAGAAAGGTCTGATCGTGAATATCTTTCCTCAATTCAGGCAGAGAAGCCCACCTCTGTAGTTACCCTGCTATTGGAAAGAGCAAGAAGGAGCCTCGGGAGTGTGGCTTCTCCATTGCAGCCCCTGCCCTATGGAACACCCTCCCTGCTGAGGTCCAACAGGCCCCCACCCTTTTAACCTTCAGGAGCACCTAAGATCTGGCTCTTCCCCCAAGCATTGGGATAGGTGAGGTCAGAATGGGATGAGAACATAGTGGCATCAGGGACTGGTTGTGGTGCCAGGTTTTTCTGTTTTGGCTTTCCTGGCTTCTTGTGTTTTTGTTTATTGTGTTTTTATTGTTGTCTATATTGCTTTATTTTGGGATTGTAAGCCACCCAGTGTTTGGCTTTAAGATGGGTGGCTATACAAATGTTATAAACAAACAAAAGGAGCCATTCCAGCATAGGTGTCTACAGAGGACAAGGGAAGGAAGTGGCAACATATGTTGCAATGTCATGATGCACACTCTGCCCCTGTGTACTTGTGTGCAATCTTGCAATGCAAGTATGAAATGACAGAATTCCTATCGTGACTTACCAGCATGTGGTTTGGCTTTTGGCATCATTGGGGTTAGGGACCAATGCCTATGGATTCTGGATGTGTGTTGTGATCAGATCAGGTGAAATAGGCTCTGCCTGCTCCAGAGTCCTATCGGTAGCTAGAAACATACCTGGCACAATTATTTTCTGACCCTTGGAAACAATTGATGGATGATGCACCAAAGAGTGAATGTAGAAAAGACCATCCCAGCTGTCTTGGTACACATTCAGAAGGGCATTGCATTCTGCTGTTCTTCCACAGATTGGGATTCTTCTGTCACCGCAAGATTGTTCTGCCCTTGATTGGTCACAAGCAAGGATGCAGCTTATGGACCAGAATCTCTCTGTTAGTTCATCACAGCCATCCAATCTTTGCCAACATAATTGTTTTATCCATCTCTAGGCCAACTCAGTGATACCCACTTAGTCTAAAAGAATACAGCAGACAAAATGACTGAAAGCAAAATGAGGTTTTCGGTGAGGAGTTCAGGACAATATAATTTCTAAGGTCAGTGTGATAGATTCTGAAGCATGCTGCTGTTTCTCATGAAAAAGGGGTGAGGTAGGTGAACTTTGGCTTTCAAACAGGCTGGGAAGGCCTTTTAGTCCTTGAGCTATGCAAAGTTAAAATGGCTTTCTTTCGGTTTGAAATCTCTTACTTTCTGTGTACCAGGCAAAAGATCTAAGGTTAGTTTCAGTAATTGTGGTTAGCAAACTTTCTTGTCTTTCAGATTTCCCAGCCTTCAATATCGCATTAAAAAAAACGTCACGACCATTTTCAAGTAATCTGAAGTTGACAGTAGTAGTAGTTAGGAAACAGCACAGATTTGACTGAAGGTGAGTTTTCCATCACTACTGTACGAAATAATGACTTAGACAAGATTTACCTTCCGAAGCACTACAAGCATACATACAGTGCCTTCCCTGCAGTTTTTGTACTGAGGGTTGTCACTTAAACTTAGGATGGGACAAAGTGAAGCAAATACAACTGTCTGTGCTGTGTTTTTAAAAGACATTTGCTATCCACCAGGAGGTGCTCTATTAGAAGTTTAACAGCAAAATCTGACCTTTTTATGTATTTCCCTGTTTCTTTTCCCCCAAACAGTAACAGCATCTCTAATACTCTTTTCTTAGGGCTGCATTCCATGCATGGAATAGATTGTTCTATTGCAATAGTAAATGTGTTTTTAAAGCATTTTAAAGCACATTTAAATAGTAAATGTGTTTTTAAAGCATCACAGGAGTTACTGCTTTTGCGGCAACATGGTCCTGGAATCACAGAGTCCTGGGAAACAAAAGTAACATGTCTGGCCTCATGTTTAGATGTTGGATGGATGGATGGATGGTAGATATTTCTTTCATGAGATCAAGACAGTATATGTGGTATTCTCCAATTTTTCACCACCACAACAGCTCTGGATTGGGTTAGGCAGAGTGACTGGCCAAAAGTCACCCAGTGAGCTTCCGTGGCTAAAGGTGGATTGGAACCTGGATCTCCCCAGTCCTAGTCAACATCTTCAACACAATGACGTGCTGACCACAACAGCAACCAAACCCTGCTATTAGCTCATTTGGATTGGCTTAATGGAAACTTTAGACCAACATACCTGGTGTTGAAGTAGCTAACAAAATACTGCAGAAATGTTCATTGACTAGATGTGTAAAAGTGGTGAGAAGTTTATGAAAATGTACATATGACACACAGTTGTTATTGAAAGGTGCTTCTTCATTTTACCTATTATTTAGAGGCTTTCTCTGCATTTTGCAGTTGAGTTCCTCCACCCTTAATTCAGTTTGTGTGGACATAGTTATAGGTATAATACCTTTTCATTCAGTACTTACTGCTCTCTGCCCCTTTGTGCCGATCCCCAGGAATTATGTTAGGCAGACTTGCAATAACAATTGCTAATTTGTTGTTTAATGATACTTGACTGCTTGCTACAAGAGAATCTGTTCTTGTTATAAGATACAGTCAACCTCTTAAGTTTTGTGCTCTTGTTTCAAGCCTAGCCCAACTTTGACCATTACGTACTCACACATATTAAAATATTTTCTTGCTCAACATTTCTTTGTGCAACAACATAAAGTATTCTTGGTAATAAAGACAACACTGGAAGCTGATGCTGAACTTTATAACAAAACAGTATCACATTTAAAGACTATTCTGACTTTTTAAAAATTGAAGTCGAATGGATCAAGAAGTCTGGAGGGCATCAAGTTGTGATGTGGTCTTGAGCTCCTGAATGAAAGGTGAGATATAAACATCAAAATCTAACAGCTGCATATCAAAAAGTTGTTACAGGCATAGCTAACAAGACCAAGTGAAAAGTTAGCAACCCTCCTATTCCAGTACTTCATATGACTGATCAGAAAATGGTTTCAGTGCCATTACACATGGAGTTCAGTTGATCTGGCAGCTGCAGACTAGTTCTAAATGTGAGCAGTTACTTGTAATGGGCAAGGTGCATTACATCTGATCTTTTCTATTCCTGGTCTGGGCATTCTTTATACTAGATTATACCAGTGGTAAAAATGGATAGGAACAATTCTGCCCACATTACTTGGAGACAATAATCTGTATTTTGCCTCTTAAGAAAGGTTTTGTTTCTGCATTTACTGCATTGTGTGTGTGATCTCATAACTTCATTTGTCAATGAGAAAAATGTCAGAGACCTTTGTGGAACAAGATGGAAATATCCAGAACACAGTCTTGAAACACATACAATTTTCTCAATACAATTCTTTTTATTCAGAACATATGACAGATCTAGGACTATGGGAGCTGCTGATAGTCAAAGTAAATCTTACTGAAAAAGAAGGAAAAAAATTCAACTTGTTTAATCTTTGAGATTGCTTACAGAGGCCTTGCTCATAGACCAAGCAGAATAGGGAATTAAACATGACAGAGGGGCACTGTTTTGCTGGTGACTTCTCCCACGTAGTGCTTTGAGTGGGCCATAAGTCACTTCTATTTCACTTTTAATTAATAGATTATGCTGTTCTCATTGCCTCCCTTTTTTGAGTTTATGGAAGAACATCTGGCTAACATGAGCAATCAACAAACATACTGTTTTCATGTGCATTTTGATATTCTTGTTCCTTATTTTAATGCTAGTATTCTCCTTTTCTGGTTTTATGGAATGTTATATGCCACCTAAGAAACGTATCTTCTGAAAAGCAACTTACAACTCTTCTAAGATGAATCAGTCCACCCAGTGTCTCTCAGGTTCCTAGCAAATCCAGAAGGAATCCTAGTGCTCCTGTCTTCCTGATTAATTATTATTAAGCATCATGATTAGCTAAACTGGGCTTCTTGGGAGAGATTGCACCACCTCAAATGGAGAAAGGGCTGTCCGCGGGGGTGGGTGGGGGGTTGGCTCAAAAAAGCCTAGATTCTGGCCACAAAATATTAATTGGCAACCACATGGGGCTTTGATCACATGGCTGTGTCCATCTTTAGGCTTTTTGACTCTACCTGTGGACACCCCAGGAGGGTGGAGGCAGAGAGAGAGAGATGGGGGGAAAGGCCTTCACAGGGTGTCCCTGTGTTTGTGCCTCTCATCTGGCTTATTACTAAATAAGTCTCTATTATTAAGAGAAAAAAGGAATCCCCCCTACCTCACTTCTCTCTCTTTCTTTCCCTCTCTCTCTCTCCCCCCTTCCCTTCCGTTCCTTCTTCAAGCAGTGTGGTTCTCCAGTCCTGTGTGTTTCTTAATAAATCTGCCTTGTCCTTCAGATGCAATAAATGCATGCTAGCATTTGTTGATAGCTGGCTTCAGCTCATACCTGACATCCCAGACAACTCAATTACAGTACACACACATAATACTCTTGAAATGGGACCTGATGCAACTTCATTAGTTGGTGTTCTTGGAGCCCTTTGCATATGCCCAGGAGTACATCCTCTAACAAGGACTCCTGCTGAATTCAACTCTCTGGCAGTTCTTCCACGGAACACTTGAAAGGACAAAAGACCTGACCTTCCTTCCAGTCTATGGAGACATCCGAGGAGGGGTGACATTGATCAATACTGACTTGGCTGGTGCTCCTGTAAAAAGATTCTGCATGCCAAAGACAAGGAACTGCTGAAATAAGGAGCTTTCGTTCGCATCTCCTCCCTTTCACCTCTTTCTCAGCTCATGGCACTGTTTCCCAGGCTGGGGTGGGGGGAGGAAACCGCGGGACCGGAGAGAAGATGAGAAGCATTCATCAGAGAGGCAAAGTGATACAGTTTTCAGCCACAGGCTATTTAAACAATAGCTCTCAGTTGACCTTAATGCATAGCTGGCAAGCACACTTTCAACCTCTTCATACTGCACCACTTGAAGAAGAAGAAAAAAAAAATGCTTCCTTTCCCCAATGCCAACCCCTCTGGCTCTGCATCAATGCTTGGTCAAGTATCAGAACCTAGGCCAATCTTCCTCCTCGTCTGTGTGGTGAACGAGTATCCAGCCTCCACTGGATAGTGTGGTCTTTTGTTTCTTTGCATTTATTTCCCCGGAGGTGTCCCTAAATATTTTTCCTTCTATTTCTGCTCATCATTGCCCTCCCCCTCTTCATTTTGCTGCACTTCCTTTGTCGGCAGTCCCATTTAGCCACACAGCTAAACTGTAAGCAAGTACTTGAGTTTCCAGTTAGTATACTGTATATAAGTGAAACCTGTAGCAAATTTTGCAGTGCTGAACATTTTCACTAAAATGCTTCTATTATCTAACCCCCCCCCCCCCATCCTTTTCTTTTTAATGCCCCACCCGCTTTGGGTCATCATGCAGTTATGCTTGCCCTGAAAAAAAAAGGGATACAGTCAGGGGTCCTCCTCCACTCTTAGCTCTTGCTGGAGGAACAGATGGAAACCTTGGGCTGGAGAGCCTTCACAGAGTTTCAGAAGGTAGATCAGCTGTGCCCTTATCTAAAGCAGGATTCTTTGAAGAAGGCCACTCATGCCCTTTTCATCTTCTGCTGGATTACTGTAATTAATTTACATCAGGCTGCCCTTGAAGACCGGCCAGAAACTCCAAATGGTGAAAATGAAGGTGCTCGTATGATACCGGACAATCATAACACTGTCAAACAATACTGCTGCTTTTTTGATTACTGGTTTATTTCCAACTGCAATTCAAGGTCCTGGTTATTACCTATTAAGTCTGTACGTTTTGGGTTCTTAGTTCTGGATATCTTAGAGATCACCTATCCCAATTAATTTCTGCCCACCTGACCTGGGTGAATTGTGACCACCTGCTGAAGAGGCCTCCTGTCAAAAGGTATGATGGGACAAGAGTGTTCCATGGCTTCCCCACTCCTTTGGAACAGTTTACTGTACCCCCCCAAAGAAAAAGTCTAGTCTTATGGCCTCCCAGAAAATGGCTAACATCTGGCTTTGATGATTATGTGGCTAGTTAGAAGGAGATGTAGCATTATGGTTCTTGTTGATCTAATTTTAAAAGTAATTATATTATTACTTTATATTGTGTTTTGATTTCGTATACCACCTGCAACCTCTGGAGTGAGACAGTTTATAAATCTAACAAATAAATAAGATATACAGTATCTGAAGATAAATATGTGTATATACACATGTATGTATCCATGTATGTATGCAACAATTTCAATAATAGTCCCACTAGTGACCCCAGCTCCATTACTGTAAGAATGGAATTCATCTTTGTGGCTTGATGTTTGTCTCTACATCAGAGACTCTTGTGGGTTAAACTGATTCTTTTGGGGGCCATTGCTTTTGCAATATGTCAAGCATTTTTTATTTAGGGTTTTTTTTGGCATTCAAGTGCTGTTAACTAGCAGACCATGGTGCTTCTGTTCACTGGAGCAGAAGCCAAAGAATTCCTTTTCATAAAGGCCTGTCTTCCAGAATGCTCTGCCAGGGCTTCAAAGTTCTGGGACAATCTAATTCTAGTTTCACTTGATTTTACCAGTGCAACCCCAGCTGACATACTAAATGCAGAGAGATCAGGAGGCTGCATAATCTATTATGCACAATAAAAGGAAATCTAAAGTTTCCACTGATGTCTATCTGCACTTTAGTTCACTCTTATGGGAACTAAATGTGGGCATTTTAGCTGATTTGGCCCTGACCCAAGGATGCAAGGCTTCTCCTTAATTGTTGTCATTGGCTTTTGAGAGTGCTTTATCCATCTGGGCAGAAATACCTCTTATTTATTGGTGGCTCAAGAACCAAAGGACTGTAACTTTTGAAAGTGGCTGGTTCATGAGAAATAACATCTTCACGGCAAGAGAATCTTTTAGTAGACACTTGATCAGAAGATACCAAAAGGTTAGTTGCTACTGCACTCCAAAAATGACCCTATATATCAGTGTTTTTCAAACTTAGCAACTTTAAGATGTATGGACTTCAACTCCCAGAATTCCCCAGCCAGCACATCTTAAAGTTGCCAAGTTTGAAAAACACTGCTTTGTATTATAACAAACTCATGTTTCAAGTACAGTCAAACCAACACCATTCACACCCAAGGAGGAGGCATCAGAAATCTCAGTAAAAAAATCCATACAAGTACACAAACATACACACACACAAAAGTGTGTGAATGGAAGAACTCATGATAGGAACCCACAGCCAGGGAGAAAAGGGGCCTCATGTACATGCTCAGTGAACACTGATGCTGTTTGGCAAGTGAGAAGATTAGGGGGGTTGGCAAGAATTATTTTGGAACAGTCCCCTGGCTAGTTGGCTTCCTGAATATTAAAACTCTATAAGACAATATTTTGTAGAACATTTTATTGCAGGTTCCACACTTTTTGACTTCTAATGTGTACATATCCAGCTGCTTTTAAACAGCATTACATAGATCAATACATCCATATATAATATTTATCTATATAAACAGCACAACATTGCAGTTGTAGATATATATCTTTGGATACATGATAGTCAACCGAGAAGATCAGATTTGCAAAAACAGTTGCCAAGATGTATATAACCTTTGGATTTTTCCTATTCTTCATGAAACAATAGTAGTCTGCAAACTTTCTACTGTTAAGGAAGACTTTCAATAGGGACTCATCAGCTGAAGAAATATCAGGGCACTAGCCATAGATTTTTCCTACCCTGACTTCCCACACCACCTTCCTTCTGGATGTATTGGATGACCATCATTCCAAGCCTGCACTACCACTTCAAAATTCCCTGAATACCACAGGACAGATCAGTTGGCCTGTACACTTAAATATATGTATGTATGTATGTATGTATGTATGTATGTATGTATGTATGTATACAGGTCAACTGATCTGTCCTGTGGAATATCTTGCTTTGAAAATCTGCTGTTTTGTGTTATCTGGAGGAAAAGCAGATTTTCTTTTACACGTGAAAACAGGTTCACTCACACTTAAGGCCAATGAGTTCAGCATCAGGTGGTGACTTGCATCAGTGAAGGAGCTGTCATCCAACAAACATTCCATTCTTTATGGACACGTTCAACTGTGCGTCACCTAATGATAAGGAATCAATCAACCTTGATGTAAGAACGGGCCCTAAGATACAAGCTGATAGCTTGAGAAGTAAAAGCTGTCCATACATTTGTCTTTCTATCAATTTTTGAAAGATGGGAGAGAGATTCCAAAGAGCTTTTTAAAAGGAATTAACTGCTTCAAGTCACATCAGTATTATTGAGCATTAAGACTCACACATTGTATATATACCTTTTAATTTGCAATGGTCTTCTTCAAATGTCTGTGGTTCTTATTCTTAATAGAATAACAATACTTTCACACTGGGAGAACAAAAAGGAAACACAAATCCTAGAAACTGAAACGCACTACCTAGGAGGGCAAATTTAAGACAAATTCAGGAGGTTCCTGGGTGTTTAGGAGGGGGGAATAAGACACATTTCAGATATACTGAATATAACTATTGAGAGGAATTACAAGAATTAATAGACTAGAATTAATACTGTATGTAGAGTGGAATTAAGAGTAGACTGGAATATATGACGACTTAATATATCAATGCATGCAATCCTAGTTTAAATCAGTACATGGAAGTTCATAATTAAATATCTTATCTGAAAGAGTGGTTATTTATGTATTTATTTATCTGGAACAAGGTTCCCCCAAAATCCAGATGGCTCCCACTCTGCTATTGTTTAGAAGAGCCATGAAGACATCTTCACCCAGGCCTTTGGCTAAGGAGCGAGACCCCTCACTTCATGGTGCTTGCCATCTTTTATCTTTAGTTTTTAAGTTCTTTTGATTTTATTGTAATTTCTTTGTTTGATTGTTATGAGCTGCCCAGAGTTGTTGAGAGTCAGATGGCACAGAAGTTTAATAAATTATTATTATTATTATTATTATTATTATTATTATTATTATTAATTGAACTTATACCACAATGGTTTACAGCGATATAAAACACAATATCCAGAAGTCAGAATAGAGCAAAGCTGTGCTGTTACAGTAATAATGCACAACACTAGCTAATAAAATATGATTTCAGATGTTGCAAAATTGTTCTCCAAATGTCTTCTGGAAGAGTCAGGTCTTTACTACCTTCTAGAAGACCATCACTGAGGGGAGGGCATAACTTCTGGAGTGAGGCTGTTCCATAATATAAGAGCCATGATGGAAAATCAGCATTTCCTAGCTTCAGCCTACCTCACCTTCCCAAACTGGGAGACCAAAGACAGCTTCTTCCACAAAAATCTCCTTAGACAAGTTGACTTTAGTTAAAGTAGGCTGTCCTAAAAATAAGATGCCAAGCCATACAATGCTTTATAATTCAAAATAAGCATTTTGAATTCTCTCTGGGAACCAACTGGGGTCTGCAAAATCACTGTAACATCACTATGACAACGAATGCCAGTAAATACACAGGGCTGCTGTCTTTGGGGCCAACTGTAGAGCACAGCACAGAAGTTGAATGGTGTGGGAAGGCCTGGCTACCATGCCAGAACAGATTGCAACTGACACATTAGCCAAAGCCAAGGACCTCTTAATCACAGCTCCCACTTGCCCATCCAGCAATTGGCATGAGTCTAAAAGGACCCCCATGTGATGGTCCTGCTCTGTCAGGGGCAGTGCCTCCCCCTCCAGAGACAAGTTTGATGCTAACTGAACCATAAAGAACAGACAGTAATTCCCTCTTGTTATGGCTCAATTTCAGCCTGTTTTATTCCATCCAAACCTCAACAAACTCCAGATATCATTGCTGTTACAAATATTGCATTAATTTGTAGCTTGATTCAGCTTTTTCATAATGAAAAACTCAAATTCCCTAACTGGCACTATAGACCTGTTGTTATTATAATATAGGTCAACTGCAACATACCTTGAGAAGTACTTAATAACATTTGAAAATTATTACACTTTATGATTACTCTAAGAACATTTCTCTCAACATAAACATTCAAAAAAACAAAAGTTATATTTCCATTTAAGCTCAAGTTATCAGTCACTTTGAAAAATCTCAGCCCCTCTGCTTCATGCCAGCATCTTGCAGATGGACATCAGAAAAAGCTGTTGCTGCTCCAAATTTCTCTTTCTGCATTTGACAGTTTCTTGGCTTTCCCCCTCTAGCAGGGCATTTTCCTCAAACATGTACCAAACATGACAAACACTAGAACTTTGAGCCTGCAAATTGAGAAAGAATGGAAAAAGTTCAGCGAAATACTTAGATATGCAATATATAGACTTTATAAGGGAAAGCTGAGAATTCAAAGCGGTTTCTAGTTAACCTAGACTGCTAATATGGAACCTACCTAGATTACCTTGAAATATCTACACATCCTCAGAGGCCTGAAATATCTGAACACATTGATTAACAACAAAAAGAAAGATGCTACTGAGATTTACAACTGAGACTCTCTGAAAAAAGGAAAATTGGCACAAAGGACTTTCAAAATTGGAGAACTTTAGACCACATTCCAAAGACTCCAAGATCTCTTTTGTACAAAAAAAACCCCCCTATGAGTGCAAAAATGTGGTATACTAATATTTACCTACTTACAAAATAGTCATGTTTTAGGTCAAGGCCTTTCAAAGAGGTAGGAACCTTTATTTATCACATTTCTGTTCCATGCTATAATGGTATGTTCATGACATACCGTTATATTGCCACTGATATTGCCCTGGAGCTATGAAGGTTGTTGAAATTGAACATGTTCTTCCCCCTCAAAGCCCCCCCAAATTATGTGGAATGTAAGTTACTCTCACAACAACAATCATCCAGTATATTTTTACTGTAATACAGCATAGCTTCTGCTTCAACAAAAGGCCTTCTGCTCACACAATGAAGTCTATACAATTTTGTTTGTAATGTTCCAGCCAGCCTGCCCCGTGAACTTACTTCTGAACTTTTAGGAACTGGAAAATCACCATCTGAGATTTGTTTCAGTTCATAAGGAAGCAGGGGGCTTGGCATGCATGTGTATGACCTGGGAGTAGTTACACGCTTGAACGAAAACAGCACTAAGGTCATGGCAATCACCTATCCTGAGCATGTAAGTTGGAGGACTGGATGTTGTAAAAGTCCATGTGGTAGTGAGAACTGCATGTCAGAATGAAGCAGGAAAATAAGTGTATGTTAGTGAATAGATGCAGATAACACAGAATTTTAAATCTTCGATAGGTTTTGTAGGTGGTATATGTTTCTGTACGGTTATTGCCTATTTTTAATCTGATAGATGGAGCAGGTAATAGCTGAATAAAAATTTTGATTAACCTTTTAAGCATTCTATCACCAGATGATTGCAGAACTCTCTTCATTTAAATTATTATTATTTCATTATTTCATTTTCTAAACAGTAAAAAAAGACATTCCTCTACTCTTTTCGAAAAGCATTTAGCACAGTGCTGAATTCATTTGCAGCTTTGCTGTAAGTAACTCAGTTGGACTCCCAAATGAACTAACTCTTGCTAGATAGTCATAAAATGTACCAAGCACGAAGATAATCTCCAGTTCCACTTTCTACTGACTGAGATAAAAATAAATCAAGGATACTTACTTATGACTCAGGCACAGAATCTGCCTGCAGAGCGATGTACTGCAGACTCTTGTATTACTGTTGACAAAGGGACCGCTTTACACACAGTGCCATAGCAATGCAGTCCTGGGTGGCTGAAATCATTGATCTTCCCCAGCACAAAAACATCTCTTATCTTTCCATTGGAATTACGGGGTGAGAGTTTGTTGGTTTGGATTTGTATTAATGCAAAGAGAACAAAGGTTTATTAAAAATGTCTGTTTAAAATGAAAGGTATCACATCTACATCCAGGGACATTTAGTTATTTCCTCTACACAAACATGAACCCCCTTCAGCCTCTGTAATGGTATGTGGAAAAGACCTTGTTGGGGGGACAGAGAGAGATGCTGCCTAGGGAATGATCAGATGAGAAAAGGCAGCGCCTGCAGCTGCATAATGGGAAGAGAAAGAGAGAGTCTCAGAAGGGACCCTCCCTAACTTCTCAGATTGTAAAAGAGACGGTGGGAAATTTGTACTTTCAGACTTGCAGGATTTATGTCAGCTTTCTCAGGCAGACCTGACAGGAAACACGACCAGATGAGCTAATTCTATTTTATTGTAAGGCTACATTAACAGAATCTTGCAAGTCTGAAAGCACAAATCTCCCACTGACTCTTTTACAGTCTGAGAAGTTAGGGAAGGTCCCCCTGAGCCTCTTTCTTCTTCCATTATGCAGCTGTAGGCTCTGCCTTCTCTTATCTGATCATTTCCTAGGCAGCATCTCTTTCCCCCATCTCCCAAGGTTTTTTCCCACATACCATTACACTTTTGCTCCTCAAAAGACCAGTTTCTGAGCCTTTAAACAGAAATTCCTGAGGTAGGAGGTTGCTGGAATCTCCACTTCCTGACTCCAGGAGACCTAGGACCAAGATGCAAACTTTTGTACCAAGTAAGTAATCCTCACACTCCAGGGCATTTTCTAAAGCCTTCTTGGTCAAGCTTAGAGCTTTCTTGGTTTTGGTTTTGGTCTTGGTCTTGGTCTTTCTTGGTTGCGGGGCATTGTGGGCAGTTAAAAGTGTTACGATATAGAATCTCCAATATTGTGTGGAATACTGTCAGCCTAGCCATATCAACTCGACAGTGCTTACTGACAGTGAAGGGGGCCCACCAGAGAACATATTGCTCAGGCCCATCCCAAAGGTTGTGCTGTGATAGGCCTAACTGATTAAGGACAAGATGCTTTTGGGTGCCTTTAATAGGAACTTGTCGAGTTCTCTGACGGTTCTAGTATGGGTGCAGCCATACATCCTGAAGAAGAAATAGCAATGTGTTCATAATCAAAGTGTTCTGTATAAAGGCAATTTGCATTCTGAATTCACCTATGTGGTCCTTGGTTTCACCACTAAGAAGCTCTTCAGTGCTCCAGCAAAATGCATGAGGAATTCACTTTTGGTTATAAATCACTATTGAGATGGCTTCAATAGTGCATCTTGGATCTCACTTAGAAAACGCAAATATGTTGGGTATTTCACCAACTTCCCAACTCTGTTTATCTTTAGAAGATAATATTCTTGACAGAGCTGGCTAACAAGCAACCAACTTAAGGTAGGTGCAAAAGCAGCTTCTCAAGGAAGCCAACTGCCCATAGAAGAGAGAGGCAGAATGCTCCCTGGGTTTCCTGTTTCTTTTGTTAAGATTAAGCAAGACTCCTTCCCAGAATGAATGGCGGTCATTTGTGAGCAACATCAGCAGAAGCTGCCATTTCAATGCTGCTTTTCCAAATAGAAGGTAAGCAAGAGGGGATGCAGATCCGACAGGTCACATTTGCTGTCACTTGAGTGAAAAGATTAATATTGATGGAGAGAAATATCAAATTAGCCAGCCAGCCTTCTTTTGTAGATGCTTGTGTATCATGGGCTAATCTCTCTCCAGAGAATAATGGGGATCAGGTGGCTGAGGAACCTGTCATTATTTCGTACAAAATCCATGCAAAATCACCCAGAACACTTGGCACGCACATGTGCATTCGCGTGCACACACACCGCTCCTGGTTTCTTTTCTTCTAAGAGTGAAATTATCTCTCTGGGCAGGCTCATGTCTCAGTCCAACCAACTCCATCTGGAAGGATCTCCTCTTTTTAATTGAACAGATTTCTCACCCTAAGAGGGTTGCTGCCTGACTGACAGGTTTATGGTTCTGTCAGTGAGTCCACTGACTTCAAAATAACTGCAGATATTCAAATGAAATCTATTCCCCATTCATTGTTATTCCTCTTCAAAAGCCTGGAAATCTCCCCCAGGCCACAGGGCCCAAGGACAACCTTTGAAACTGAAGAAAAATATCTGTCTCTGGTTAGAAGGCACTTGGGAGTTTTCTGGTTTATGGTGCTGGTGACTGATTGCATGATTGTTTCTCTTCTGCACCCATCCCATTCTTAATCTACAGATAACACATCCACTTTGTTTGTATTGTTTCTTTCTAAATCTATTAAGTCACCAGTTCTCTACCCAGAGCATTCCAGAAGAGTTCATGCAGTTTTAAATGTATTGTACATACTCCATTTCTTTCTCTGGGATGTAGCATTTCACAGGATTTGTCAGACTGGATTAGCTAGAAATTCTTGCTGTAGTCCAGAGGAGAAACTGAATCTTTCATCTGATCCCTCCACTTTAGGAACCCTTTAAAGGTGGCAATGTATCATCATTGATGTATGATCATTCTCCAACAGGAAAAAGTCAATTGGGTGGGCTGGAATTCTAAGTATGGCTGATTTTACAAACATAAGTGAGATCAGACATGGGTACACTTGAATGGGAGGCCACTAGGAAATACCAACACTGTAGATTAGATTGGGAGGTCAAACAAACAAATAAGAACAAAACAGAAAATTGCTGTGCCAAATCACTTCCATGTTGCCGCCAAGAAAACTACATGGAGAAGTCCATAAAGTTGAGTTTGATTTGAAAGAGACTGTACCTTTTAATCCTAAACATATGTATAAAGGAGGAAGTTCATGAAAACAGATGGGCTGGATACTAGATAAACATGTGAAATTGGACACATGTAATCATAGTTAATGTGGAACAGGATTGTACTGATGTGCTCTTGGGAATGTGAGAGCTACAATGTATTCAGCATGAAAACAGGAAGATTGTCATTTCAAAACTAATAAAGTGGCCTGTATGCACATTTTATTTCTTGAAAGGATTTAGGACTTGATAATAAAGGCTTATATATAATTAGCCTAACCCAGAAACATTTGAAATATCTCTGTGGTTATAGTAGTCTTATGGCAAGAATTTTTGGCCAAGTAATTAGCAGATGATTCAAAATGCTCTCCCTAGTCTTTATTTAAAACATTCATAACTTAACTTTGCACTAATATTTGCCTCTAAGGCAGGTAATCCAGAGTTGACATTCCAAAGTAATTATGCTTTCCTATCTAATGTTGCTTTAATATTCAGCCAAAAATTATCAACATGTGTCAGCATAAGACCTTCAGAGATTCTACTCATATAGATCCAAGACCATTTAACTAATAGAATGGTATATAATTCTTTATTATGTCATAATTAGACATGAAATTTTATATACATGTAAAGTATATAAAAGCAATATAATCGCCAATGAGACAAATGCATACAAGAGAAAGATTGCTGCAAAAACAAGGATGAAAAACTTGTATGCTATATATAGAGAGAAAAATAGAGTTTCAAATAATGTAATCATAGAGAGCAAGGAATAGGTAAGATTAAAGGAGGCAAAGGAAATGTAAAGCAATTGTGATGGAAACAAATAATTGTTTTGGAAGTGGGTGAAGAGGCTAAACTAGGAGCCTCCAGCAGAGTGAATGGAATTAAAAATGAAAATGATGAAATGATTGGGGATGAAACTGAAAGGAGAGAATGCTGGAAGGAATATTTTAGAGATCTGTATGCCAACAATGATGACATGTTGAAGTGCTATGAAGTTAATATCCATGAAAAAAAGAAATGAAAAGCAAGTTATGAATGCTGTGAGAAAGTTGAAAAATGATAAGGGATGCAGGTTTAGATGGTGTAAAAGTGAAATGTTACAATATGGATGTGCTTTGCTTCTGGAGTAGCTGTGGGTCTTGTTTACTGTGTGTGTGCAGAGTGCATCTGTACTTGTCCACTGGAGGAATGCCATGATCATGATGGTGATGATGATGTTGCAAAGGTGTATGCAAGATTTCAGGAATATTAGCTTACAAAGGGTGACTGAGAGGTTGTTTATTTGTTAAAAAGTATGAGGAAGTTGATTTATTGGTTGATTTAGAGAAAAGGCATGGTAAAGTGAATAAGCTCAAATTACGGAATGTTTTGCATCAATATGATATTAAGTGATTGGTTGCTAAATATTGTAAGAGCAATATATGATGGAAGTAAACCATGCATGAAAATAAATGGCATACTTAGCAAATGAATCAATAGTGAACACATAAAAAAGGATCTGATGTCTCATTAGTTTTATGTATTTATGGATCAATGTATCACAAATGCTTGTAATGGTGCTATAAGTGGGATTGGCTGGGGAATGAATGTGGGTGTACTTTTATGTAGACAATGCAAAGTTCATGGCTGAGATCCCAAATAATTTGCAGTAAATGTCAGACTGACCGTGTGTTGTAATGAAGAAAATCAGTCTGAAAAAGACCAAGTAGTTGTATTGGACAGGGAAAATGGACTGGATTGCAAGTTATCCATAAATAGCAATCAAGGAAAACAGATTGATCTGTATACCTTACTAGAATGTTTACTAAAGATGGAAGGGTGAATGGACAAATGTTAAGTCATAGAAATGCCGATAGAAAGGTAGTATGTAACATGTGGACCGTTGCCCGGAATAAATGTTGAAATAAGCAAAAATGACTCTAAGAGTGTGCTTTTTGTTATCTGGAATTGAGAGTTGCATATGTCAGGAGAGACAAGAGACACAAAAGTTGAATGCACAGGGAATGGGGAACTTAAAGTAGTAAAACAAGAAGAGAAAGTGTTGAGAATTTATGGATGCTGCACGAATGTGGACTGAATACAAAACTAACAAGTATAAACGAAGTACCTTGACGTGGTTTGATCATATTGAGGATGGAATTTTACAAAAGTTTGAAAGAACTGTAAGAGGAAGGAGAGGAAGACTGAGAAGTTGGCATTGGATGGAGTTGATGAAATCCTGACAAAGGGAGAAGTGAGATTACAGAACAAAAGGCAACCTACAAAATAATGTGGTGGGTGTGGTGGAAATACGAATGGTTTGCAAGGCTAGAAGGTTATTGTTCTGTTCAGTCTAGAGGTGGCCAGACAGATTAAGTATCAAAAATACTCTTTATTAATTATTTACAATAACAAGTCTTTAGAATCAAGAAAGAACTGGGTTCAATCAAGACCAACTGGTAGCGGCAAGGACACCGGCAAGATTGCAGGAGGAGGTGGCAATGAGGCAGCGGAACAGGACTGTCCATTGGAGACTGGAAGGCTGGGAGAAACTGGAGTGCAAGGTGCTACTGAAGCAGAAGACAACAGATCTTGAACTGGAATACTACTCGAGTTAAGCTGGCACTGGAACAGTGGATGGGGCTGATCGGAGCCCCCTGGACTCTTCTGAGGACTAAGGACCAGACTGGACTGGACTCGATGACCCAAACTGGAATTGATTACTGGTGACTGGAGACTTGAAGCAGGGCTGAGAACTCAGAACAAGGCTGGACTCGGCTGGAAGCCCTGGGTTAGTCTGGATACCCTGGACTAGGAACTTGGAGCAAGGCTGAGAACTCGGGCTAAGACTGAACTCGGCTGGAAGCCCTGGGCTAGGCTGGATATTCTGGACTAGGAACGCGGAGCAAGGCTGAAGACTCGAAGCAAGACTGGACTCAACTGGAAGCACTGGACTAGGCTGGAATTCGAGCTCACATTTAGATAAGTGTGAAGCTCCTGAACAAGGTTGAGCACTCAAGGCGTGGCTGAATTGGACTGAAGATCCACTGCAACACTGGAGGTTGAAGGCACACTGAAGCTGCACGGGAGATCGGGAACTAACCGGCGATCTAGGATCGTTGCAAAGCTGCACTGAAGACTTGATATGCGACTGTGTACTGGGGTCATGACAAGACTGGACTGGAGGCACTGGACATGGCTGAAATCTTGAAACAAGGTGAGAAGTGCATTTGGAACACGCACAAGGTAATCGCAGAGAGCCAAGGCTGGATGCAAGACTGAGATTGCTGGGCTTGGCAAGGAGAAGATCCTCAGTGGTAGCAGACGCAGGATTCAAGTCCTCTCCAGTGGAGCACAATGGCGCCAATTCCTCTTCTGTAACAGACGCTGTCTCCGATGCTGGTAGGGACTCTTCTGTGGACGGTGCAGGCTTATAGGATCGGTTGCCTCCGGCAGCTTGCTCCTCGTGCATGTCCTAACAGCCAGGAACCACGCTGAGACAAGGAATAGGTCTCTAGTGTTTTATTACTGCTACATAACAGAGAATCCTAACAAACTGAAGAAGTGTGGGAAAACCCAGACATATAAACCCCAAAGACTAAGGCAGGCCCGATCTGTGTCTCTTTGAATGGCCACCTAATTCCTCAGTACTACGCATGCGTTTTACAGCCTGGATGGGAGCCCCCTGCTCGCCATCCTCACTCATGACAGTGTATCTGCCTTTTATACTGATCCTTCATGCGCCTGGACCCTTCTGCAGCCAATCGGGCTGCCTTCTCCTTCGCACGCTTTTCTGCCCATAGTTGGCACGCGCAGATTGGAGGATTCGAATCCTCCCCCGAATCTTGGCCAGTCAGCACCTTAGAGTCTTCCTGCGATGCTGACTCATCTTTAGGTTTTGCTTTCCTGGCTTCAACCCTGGTAAGTTTCTATTTCCTCCTCTGACTCAGAAAGAGTTTTGATTTCTGAGTCAGAGGCAGGCTTGATTCTCACAGTTATGGAGAATGTAAGCTAGTTCTGGCTATCTCTTTTGCTTCTCTCATCTTTAATTTCTTGGGCTTGCTCGTTTTTTTACTTCTCTTCTGTACCCTACATAACATTGCTTTCCTTGAAAGATGAGAGCAATGAGTAAGCATGTGTGGAAGTTCTATCCTTGAGGGCCTTTTAGGTAATGGAAGCTCTGGGCATGCTTGAGAAGAGGATATGTGCCTGTTTCCGTAGTTTGTATTTCCTGTATGGGACACTCTGGATCTGAAAATCAAATCATGTAAATGTTTCTTTTTTTTCCTGATGGCCTTCTAAGCTGAGGACAAAGCAGTAGCCCAATGAAACAGAACAGCTACGATCTGGCACCGGAAGTCCTACGGACTGTGGAGCTGGGAATATAAACTGACATATACTGACAGTTCAAATAACTGGAAGAGGGCTCTCTGAAGAGGTGGCTCTTACAACTAACACAGCATTGGCAGCAGCTGGGGGTGTTTCATTTTTGTTTTTCAATGTATTCGTATCCTGTATTTTTTCTGAGAGCTCAAGGTGATTTAATTTTATCTACTCTATTTTATTTAGACACCACCCAACTCCAGCCAACTCTGGGCAGTATGCAATAAAACCAACAGAATAAAAACAGAATGCAATAATTTAAAAAGAATAAAAGAGTATTTTAGTCCTAAAACAACTTCCCTGTGTGGCAGGTGGGCCGAGAGAGAATGACTGCCCCAGAGTCACCAAATGCCATTGTCAAGTCATACAATTCCTACATGCCCAATATTCAACACATCATCCTTCTCTCTGATGTGCACATGCACATCCTTCCCCTGTTCTCATAAATCTGTCACCTCGCCTGCTTATCTCCTCTATCACCTGTGCAACTCCTGGCTGCATTGTGACTCCAGATACACCTAAAGCCCATCTTGAATTTGGTTTGTTCAAGAATAGCAGCTTCCAAGCTCCTTGTTCCAGCCTTAACATATATATTAGCCTGCCGATGTGAGCAAGCGACGAAGTTCATACCCAAGAACAAGTTTCACATATATTACCTTCAGCTTTATTGATAAAATAACTTGAGGAGCAAATTAAAATTTGGAAATCAAATACATAGCTGCAAGAGAAACTACCACTGAAGCTGAAAGCAACAGAGAAGGTAGAACTGGAGCTGAGCAGACAATAGCCAGACAGAGCTTTCAGAGGGCAACCCAGACTGGCAGAGAACTTGGCCAAAGGACACCTCCCCCAGTCTCAGTGTCCTTCAGACAGGAGAACCTCAACTCCCGGAGTATCCAGTGAGGATGGCCATTGCTGGGGCAGCTGCAAGGTGGCAAACAATAAAAGCAGGATCATGCTATTACAATGCAAATCTTTCCCCCTTTTATATGTGTGTCACAGGACACTGCATACATGCTTGGAAGGGGCAGTCTTTGCACTGTGACAGCGCAATGTGGCTTTTGTCATTTAGACAAATGTCTTCAATCCTGCAGGTACCTCTGGCCATTGCTGAGAATTCTGTGAACTGACATTTAGGACTTCTGATGCCTTGAAAAAGGCTTGGCATACCATATCTGAGCTGCAAAAGTGTGGGTGACAACAACATGGCAACAGAGTGATACAGGAATCTCTGTACTGTTCCCATCGAGATGTGGTAAACCTGGGGAAGACTGCTTTACAGAATTAAGCATTTGCTTTGGAGCTGACTGTGGTGACAGACAATAAGAGTTTTTTTAGTTGTTGAAAATGAATGCAGATCTGAATATAGACATTAAGGGGTAATGCAGTATAACAAGGGATAAATTGGGCTATCCTCTAGGAATGCTGAAGGAGCTCTGTGCTGATCTATATTTATTTATTTATTTAACTTATTTATATAGCTGCCCATCTCATAAACATGTGACTCTGGGTGGCATACAACAAAACAACAGTTAAAAACTCCATAACAATCTAAAAACAATAAAAAATAGTTCTGTAAGTGCTGAAATCCCACTATTGGTTAAATTTAAGCATACAAGAATTCCTTTCTGTTGTTCAGGGACACAGCACTGATTTACATGTGCTTCCAACACATGCATGTTTCCTCCCAAAGTATTGGTTACTTCTGGGGCCCATATGTAGCTAATATTCAATATTCTTTAATATGCACGTAGGTATGCCAAAGATACCATTTTTTACCAATCCAGTAATTGCTGGGGTGAGACCTCTTTACCTCAGCTGATTGGAAAAGGGATAAAACAGCACACCCCTAGACTTAAAAAAGGAAACAAGGAAAATTAGGAAGATCAGGGAAAGAAAAACAAAAACTGTTTTAAAGGTTTTTCTTTTTAAAAAATCTGCAAGATTTCAAACAAGCAGCATTTTATTTACGAGGCGAGTGTTAAAACCATTGAGCTATTATAGCATTCTCAGTAAAAAGGCAGCTTAGGGAGACAGAGCAGAGCGAGCACTGACTCAGGGGAGGGGATGTTCCTCCCCTGACAAGCCACCAATGAACTGGTGATGTTAGCTGGCAACAAATGGAAGCGTGCTGTCAAGAATGGACAGGACTGCTTCAAGGGATATAACATGAAAAAGACTACTATGAAAATAAAACAGAAGAACACGCTCTGAGTTTACTTTGACAGTGAGGGGGGATTAATAGAGGGTGAGGTTGCCGATTCTGGTGATGGGACAAGCAGACAGTGAATCCTTAGATTCGTGTTTCTCAACCTTAGCAGCTTGGAGATGTGTGGACTTCAACTCCCAGAATTCTGGAAGCTGAAGTCCACACATCTTCAAGCTGCCAAGGTCGAGAAACGCTGCTTAGGTTATATGTTGCATCTTAAATATTCAGTGTGCTGAAAATACACCGGGGGGGGGGGGTGCCTTCCTGCTTTCCTCCTCCTTGCAACTGAATGACATGCCTGATTCAGTGGCATCTCTCATACAATTCAAACTTTATTAATGATGCCGAACACCAATTCTGAATTTTCTTTCACATCTGCCTCGTTCACATGCCTCGTTTCTCAGCTATTGATTTTCATTTTGCTATATAACGTAAATACATATCATAAAAGAGAAAACTGGACACAAGCCATTGAACAGTTTATTGACCTTCCTTCCTTTTGGATCAATAAGCTACAACTGGAGCAAAATTAAGTATCAAGGAACCTCATTATGAGCAATTAATGGCTCAGTGGCTTCTCCCCACTTACAGGTGTTGCTTTATGGTGGTGCTTCCACTAAGAATTCTGTCCACTTTGGCTGGAATGTAGGGCACCTCCTAAAAAGTGGGGCATGTCAATCATTCTCCATATAAAATGACACTACTTTTGTGCTTGAATTCGGGAGTATAGCATTGCCCTGATATTTCCCTGCATTTCTCTAGAGCTAACATGTTATTTTGCAGCAAGATAATAGCCTGCATTTGTGGAGAGTGACACGCTCCCAATGAATTGTGCAGTGTCATAGGTGTGTACCAAACTGCTTATTCTGGATCAACGTGCTTTATCTGAAAGTTATTATCCAGATGCAGTGCTTATGTCTGTGATTCTTTTTTTTTTAAGGTTGTTTATAAAAAAGCCATGGGATTAGAAAAGAAGAAAGGAGTAACAGATGAAGGAGATTGTTGCACAAAGCAGAGAAGCGTTGAAAGGATTGTCTTTTGGTTGGTTTTTGAGTCACAGTACTCCATCCTGGATACCTCAAGGTCTTCTGCCATATAACAACTCAAAAAAACTAAAACTTGTGAAGGATTGGGTTAAGTCATGGTAGGCAAATAATAACTAGGGCAACTACAGTAGGTATCTCAGACCTCACTAGTTCTTCAGCAATTATCTTACCAATGGAAGTTCTCATGGCCTCTGTGTCACATAGCCACAAATGGCCAACGTATATTGATAGCCTTTACGAGTCTTAAGAAGTGGTCCACTATATCTAAGGCAATCTTCTAGAAAGGTACTGAGATTAGAGGAACTCTAACCATAGGTGCCATATCTTGGGGTTCCTTTCTTTTACCCAGCTGTCATTTACAATATGACTGGCACTACTGGCTGGTCTCTTTAGCTTTTCCTGGCTAATTAAATCAGTCAAGGAGTTGATACAGAGATCTATCCCTGCCTAAATGACCAGCCAAAGGATTTTCATGAACTAATTGCAAGACTGGTTTCCTATATCTGTGGGGAGTAGACATACTATACAGTATAAGAACTTGTCTACGATTTCAAGTCCTGGAGAAGGCCTATCCATGTGCTTACTAAGAGTCAGCACTGACTTGATGGCATATAATCGATCAGTCAATAAGTTCTGTTCTCCCAATCCCTACATTCTTCTTTCACTGCTTCTCTGCTTTCTTTTAATGAGGGATCTTTTTGTTCCTTCCCTTTGTTTAAGCCGCAAGGAAGGGTTAGGGCCTCTCTCTCTCACACCCACACCCCCATTCATACTCTTTCTGCTCTCCTCCTAAATGGTGTCCCCTTCTCTGTCTGTCTCCTTTGTTTCCTGTATGAACCCGACCCTGCTTAGCTTTTCAAGATCAACCACGGTCAACTAGATGCTGCCACCTAGCTGGGTTTATATTCAGAAAGTTATTACAAGTTAAGCTAATGAGAGTAACATCCTTTTCCAAATAATGTCCTCGTAACAAACATCTTCATCTAATGAAATGTAGCTCTTTACAGATTCATTCCACAATCCATCCTGCAAGAATATTTTCCACAATTTTCTATTCAAATATGTATGTTTATCTACCGGTGCAGGCATGGGAAGGAACAAAAGTCTTCTAGTAGGTAGTTTTGCCATAGGTTCAGTTACTTCTTAATTTTAATCGCTGTTTGTCTTTTTAAAAAGTCAAATGCCACCCAATGAAGCCTCTAAGGCAAAATTATGTTCTTATAATTTAGTACTGATGAATTTGAAGAATCAGCCAAGCTTTTATATGGCAGTTTATCTGGCACTATGTGCAGTCTATGTCTGCTTTAAGTACAGTTGGCAGGAATTCAGAAGAATTTTCACCGTGCGTAGGATAGATTATAGGACAGAGCTCCATCTGTGCTAGCTGTGGGCCAGGTCCAACTCAGTCCCCCATAGATCATAATAGAAAATAACAATTTGGAAGGAATGGGACGCTGACATTTCCAGCATTTGTACATATTCCTGTTTTTTCCTGCCTCAGTAGTGAAGTCATCATGCTTCAGTTCCCAAAGCTAGCACCCTTGGCTGAGGTAAGTAAATCCAGCAATTCCAATGGGTTTAGGCCTGCTTAATTCTTCATAAGAAAGGGTTCTGCAATTGCACTCTATATACAGCATTACTTCAGCAGTCACCTAATGTACAAGGATGATCTGGGAATGATATTGGCAAAATAAGCATCCATTTTTTAAAAAGCTATGATGACCATCTGTTGTCCAAATGATCACTTATTTTTAATTCCCGGAAATACAAGGAGAAGGACTTATATTTTGCTGGTTTGCTATTGGAAAGTGTGCATACAGTATATGTTATACATAATAAAAATTTTATTGGTTCTTTACCTTAGGTATGCAAACTGGAAAACTGATAAGTATTCCATAATCTAGAATTAATTTGTGACATATTTCATATAAAAGTTGCATATAGTACAGAATCCTATTAAAACCATTGCTTTATCTTGCAAATCTCTCAATCATTTTCCAGAACTGTAGGTTGTAGATCTGTTGCTTATTGTTGCTTATTATTTAATTCAATCATTACATAGTTAGATTTGTGGCTGTCCTGAAAAGGCATTTAATACGGTTTTTCATCAAGTGTTTTACAGCACTTTAGATTTTATACTTTAGAATGCATTCTTATATGTTTACTCAAAGGCACGTTTGGGTGTGTCCAAGGGGAGATTGATCCTTGGAAGGATATTTAGGAGTGCAGCCTCAATAAATTTGTCCTGTGTAGGTTTGAGTGGGATATTATTCAGAATGTCAACGGCCCAAGCATCCACAATTCATCTGACACTTTTATGTGCATGTTTCTTCCTGCTTTGGGAGAGAAGACTACTTATTGGGGTTTCTAGTAACAAAGAAGTGTGAAATGGTATCACTCCATACTGAATCCAAAGTGACTGTGATACAGCTATTTCTGAGATGGAATTTTATCTTACCATTCACTTTCCTCCTTTCCTCCTAAAAGGCCACGTCTGACATTTAGCTAACTATTGTCTGTTTCCACACCTGTGAATGAATGAATATTATCAGCTAAGAAGAATGCTGCTTGGAAACATCTTGTCTATTAACATTGGGGAATTGCTAAGCAACTGGAATTACAACAGATGCCATACTTTAATCCAGAACAGGGCAATTTTCAGGCTTGCAAATCATTTTTGTTCGTTTAGTAGAATCCTGCATGTTGCCAGCTGCAACCAGATGGAAATGCTGGCAGCCTAGAAGGCAGAGCCTTAGGTGCTGTGCCCCAGACATTGTACACCTGCATACTACACTGGGATGATACAAAAAGATCAAATTGCTCCCAGATCAATCCATTGAGGTCAGTTTGCCTTCCATCAAACGTTGTTTTAAGCTTCTGAGTAAATCTCCAAATAAGAAACAAGACACATTTTGTCTTCTGCTGTTCAGATGGTGCTTCAGTTACAGCTTCCCATTTATCCTTTATCATGTGGTACACCATAATATATGTAAGGAACTTTTGATGTTTAGCTCTCAGGACATGAGGCTAGAGAAGATCCAAATGAAGATTTGATAGTATAAGACAGGGATTTTTAATTGATGAACCATCTTCATGGTAACGGTCTGGTCCATAATTTCACTTTGGTAGGTGTAGGTTTTGTAAACACAAAATCCCATGTTCAACTACTGCTGCCTCCTAGAGAAGGAGTTTCATAAAGGAGAGCTGAACTTAAGATCCTGGAGATCTTCTTTCTTCACAATATAATGTTATTGGCCTAAATATACCAATGGTTTAGTTTCTGTTCCCTTTCCCATCCCAGTATTAGCTTCCACCTGGCTAGAAAACACATACAAACACACACACACACACACACAGAAGGTTATAAATAATAAATGCAGGGGTTTTTCTCTTCCAATGCAGCTTTCAGATAAGAAAGAAAATAAACTGTTGTGCTTATCACCTGGTATACATATACTTTTCACACGTAGCTTACATCATTCTGAATAATCTCATTAACAGTACTGATTTTCACTGAACTATAGGCATACCTTTACATAAAGAGCCTCTATTTAATGTGTTAATTTACATTTTCTATGTAATGTGCAAATAAAGCAGAAATGGTGATGGGGTAATTCAGCAGGTTAGTGCTTATTTGCTCCTGCAAACTACAGTTAAAATGTGCATTCTTGCTTAAACTTTGCATTAAAAAAACCACAATTTCCTGTCATCTAAAGATGTTCCAGAGGAAGTTATTGAATACATGTTGCCTTTATTTGAAGGTTGAAGTTTTTCTTCTCACTTTATTCTGTTACATTCCTTTCAAAATGCTTTGTAGCATTCTTTAGAGCAAACCAACCTATGCATCCTATGAATGAATGAATGAATGAATAAATAAATAAATGGAAATGTGTTATACATATAATTTATATTTGTAAGATATCCCTTTTTCCAAATATATGATTAAGATTCTACAGTTGTATTTGGTTCAGGAAATTGCTTGCTTTAGTAGGTCTGAAAATGGGGAAGCAACTTTTCAAATATTGGCTTTAAAATGTTAAGATGCTGAGGAAACAAATGAGGAAACCTAGTCCTTTGCTACATAAGGAAAAAGGCTGGTAGTCTGCACATACATGATATTATGCATCAAACTATTTCAGATTGGTTAGAATCATGTTTCTTAATATAAAATCAGAAAACCCTACCAAGAGGGAGGCAACTGGGCTAGAGTCTCCTCTGTAATCTTCTACTTGCAGGAGCAATTGATATGTGGGAGGATTACACAATGGCAACCACACCTCCCATGTTTCTTTAAGGCAAAAGCATCAAATGCCATCAAATTGAGGACTGCATCAGGCTTTGTGAACCTGTCATGGGCTGCAGTCAAAAGGAGGTGGGCCAGGATATCATCTGGAGCAGCTTCAGGGGAAAACTGAAAGGATAAAAAAATGTCTTAAGCAAAGAGAAGTGCTTAATGATTCTGTTTGCCCTTAAACTCAGCCCCTGATTCAAAAACAATGAAAAAAAATAACCAAATGGCCCCACCCACAGTGGAGGACTCAGGGCTCCTGAAAGAGAGGCTGTGGCCAATGGGCTAGCATTTTTGCATCTTTATCTTATGAATATAGCCCACTCTACCATTTTGAGATTTTACAACCTAATTCTGCTGCAGACGTAGCCCTGGCATCAATAATTTCTTCAAAAGTTGAAGAACTATGTGTTAAAAATGGTGCCTAAGAATGATTTATGTCTTTCTCCACTGATGAGTGTAAAACTCTTCTAATGTTTGTATTTAAACCAGTCCATTTAATACAAAGAATATTATTTGTACCTTTTGTTTAATGGCAGTGGCTTCCTGGCTTTGAAACAGGAAATGGGGTGGAGAGGAAAAACGGCAGACGGCCTGCCTGACCTGTTCAGATAACCCATCCTCATACATTGAATTATGGTGCTCTTCAGGAGAGGCTCTGTCGATAGAAATCCACTTAGAGGCAGATCTCATAGCCTCTACAGTTCAATTTCACAAATGCACTTACACTGCAATTATTTTTCAGAACCAGAAGGAAGAGAAGCAAAAATGTACAATCTTTTTCCAGTCTGAGGAAATATTGTGGAAAAAACAAGGATCACTATGTAGTTGTTTCCATGGGCAACATGGAGAATGAGCCAAACAAGAGTGAGATATTAAAGCTGTTTATACTGGCTTTAGGAACCACGCAAGGTCCTAAGAAGAACTGACTGCTCCACGTTCTCTAATGTGTGTGCCTGCTTGATAGGTGCTAGAGTTGATACTATCTGTCTAGGTCAGTGTTTGGATAACAATATCGGGGATAGCTTTGACGGTGTGGTCAGTGAGCTAGAGCCAGACATCCTGAAGAGTGAGGTTGAGTGGGCCTTAAGAAGCATTGCTAATAACAAGGCAGCAGGAGACGACAGCATCCCAGCTGAACTGTTCAAAATCTTGCAAGATGATGCTGTCAAGGTAATGCATGCTATATGCCAGCAAATTTGGAAAACACAAGAATGGCCATCAGATTGGAAAAAATCAACTTATATCCCCATACCAAAAAAGGGGAACACTAAAGAATGTTCAAACTATCGAACAGTGGCACTCATTTCACATGCCAGTAAGGTAATGCTCAAGATCCTGCAAGGTAGACTTCAGCAGTTCATGGAGCGAGAATTGCCAGATGTACAAGCTGGGTTTAGAAAAGGCAGAGGAACTAGGGACCAAATTGCCAATATCCGCTGGATAATGGAAAAAGCCAGGGAGTTTCAGAAAAACATCTATTTCTGTTTTATTGACTATTCTAAAGCCTTTGACTGTGTGGACCATAACAAATTGTGGCAAGTTCTTAGTGGTATGGGGATACCAAGTCATCTTGTATGCCTCCTGAAGAATCTGTATAATGACCAAGTAGCAACAGTAAGAACAGACCACGGAACAATGGACTGGTTTAAGATTGGGAAAGGAGTATGGCAGGGCTGTATACTCTCACCCTACCTATTCAACTTATATGCAGAACACATCATGCGACAAGCTGGGCTTGAGGAATCCAAGGCTGGAGTTAAAATCTCTGGAAGAAACATTAAGAATCTCAGATATGCAGATGATACCACTTTGATGGCTGAAAGCGAAGAGGAACTGAGGAGCCTTATGATGAAGGTGAAAGAAGAAAGTGCAAAAGCTGGTTTGCAGCTAAATCTCAAAAAAACCAAGATTATGGCAACCAGCTTGATTGATAACTGGCAAATAGAGGGAGAAAATGTAGAAGCAGTGAAAGACTTTGTATTCCTAGGTGCAAAGATTACTGCAGATGCTGACTGCAGTCAGGAAATCAGAAGACGCTTAATCCTTGGGAGAAGAGCAATGACAAATCTCGATAAAATAGTCAAGAGCAGAGACATCACACTGACAACAAAGGCCCTCATAGTTAAAGCAATGGTGTTCCCTGTAGTAACATATGGCTGTGAGAGCTGGACCATAAGGAAGGCTGAGCGAAGGAAGATCGATGCTTTTGAACCGTGGTGTTGGAGGAAAATTCTGAGAGTGCCTTGGACTGCAAGAAGATCAAACCAGTCCATCCTCCAGGAAATAAAGCCAGACTGCTCACTTGAGGGAATGATATTAAAGGCCAAACTGAAATACTTTGGCCACATAATGAGAAGACAGGACACCCTGGAGAAGATGCTGATGCTAGGGAGAGTGGAAGGCAAAAGGAAGAGGGGCCGACCAAGGGCAAGATGGATGGATGATATTCTAGAGGTGACGGACTTGTCCCTGGGGGAGCTGGGGGTGTTGACGACCGACAGGAAGCTCTGTCGTGGGCTGGTCCATGAAGTCACGAAGAGTCGGAAGCGACTAAACGAATAAACAACAAAAAAGGTCAGTGTTTCTCAACCTTGGCAACTTGAAGACGTGTGGACTTCAACGCCCAGAATTCCCCAGCCAGCCATGGTTGGTCCACACATCTTTAAGTTGCCAAGGTTGAGAAACATTGCTCTAGGTAACTTAAGGCTACCAGATGTGGGCTGCATAAATAAGGATGACCACTGGATGGCAAGAAAGATAGTCATAAAACACTGCTGCCATCTAGTAGGCATCTGGATTTTTGCAGCCTAGATCTGCTATCCCTAGGTTACTCCAACACAAAGGTGAATAGCCACCACTTGTCCCAGTCAGCAAAACTTGCTTTGTTAAAAGATTGTGCTTTGATTATTGCTTAAGGCAGAGGGCCAAATGAGGCTGTCCTGAATGTATAGGGGGTGTTGTTGGGCGTGTATAGGGGGTGATGGGTAAAATGATTGATCAGCTCCTTGACTTTGCTGCCATCTCTCTTCAATATGCTACCAGCTGGTATGAAAAGCACCCACCAAGCATGGCACTGCAGCAGGAACAGGAGGAGTTTGGCTCAAGATAACGTCCATCATTTCTAGACTCTTTCCTATGGATTTCCTCCTACACACATTTCTGCATAACTCAAGCCAAATTTGATGGGGGAGGGGCGGGTAGAAAAAACTACAGATCAGAGTTTTGAAGGGAGCTGAATCACACCCAGCCCTTTTAAGCATTTTCTTTCTTTAGACAGGAAATAAATGCCAACTTCCAGATTTCAGTCTGCTCTGTTCAGGAGGCAGCAGGGATATTGGTCCTTTTACTTCACTACTCTGCTATCTCAGCCTGTTACACTCGTTCACTGACACTGTTAGCCTCTCTCAAGCTCTGGCAAGCAGTTTTCATTACACACTGTGGTGTCCAGCTCTTTAGGGAAACAGTCTCTGAATGGCAGCAGAAGAGGCTGGCTGAGAACGGGAGGGAAGGGAGCAGGACTGAAATAGCCAAAAAAAAAACACCAGTCCTCTGATTCCACCCACTCCTGGGCACCTTATTTCACCTCTGATGCAATGGGTCACAAAGTGCATCAAATTTCACACATCTTGAGGCTGTCATTGGATACCGTCAGCTTAAGGGGTAAAATACTACTTTTACACTGAAGGGTGTTGTGCTGGCAAGGCAAGCTAAGACACCTAGAATGTGATTTTGGAAGAAAAACTACTTTTTCTACTACTACTACTAATAATACTACTAATAGTATTAAAATACTACTACTAAAATACTAATAATAATAATAATAATAAATTGTCCAAACAGAAAAGACTAATAATGTCTGAAGTATAAAAATATTCAACTAGCAATTAGTTGCTAGGACCAGAATGCCCTATTTATATTTTTAAAAAATCTTTATTTGTTTTGCTTTTTAATTTTTTTTAAAATCCTTTAAGCATGTGTGTGTGTGTATTGTATATATGTGTGTGTGTATATGTATCTTTTATATCTTTTGCTTGCATGTTTTACTTAACCAATAAAAAAATAAGTTAAAAAAATACCCAAATATTTCAATAGATTTTTAGATTACTTCCTTTTCAACAAGAAATTATATTTTAGAAATGACTTCATTGCATATATGTGGTTGGAGATGCAGTGAAATTAATGCATTATTTAAATGTATTGTTCTATTTTGATAAGAAGCAATTCTATGTATTAACTCAGCTTTGAGATCTAATATTTTCAGGTGTTTATATTCTCTATCAAATGGGGGCTGACTTCAGACAAAGAAAATGGACTTACAATCAAAAGACTTACTTCTCAGCATCAGAAATGCAAACATATGGCTCCAACTATTCAGAGTTTTGCAGAACTGATTAATATAGATCAATCTTGGATGAGTATAATAAATCATGGCTTTAATTTATTGATATGTGTATGTCTCTAAAGATATGTCTTAAAGGTTTTTATTTCTTTTTTTTAGCACCCCCCCTTTCATAATTTTTGATATAAGCCTATTATCATTCATGGGCTGGGGACAAAATAAATGTATTATTAGGGGGGCAATGCAAAAAAAAAAAAAACAAGACATAAGCAGGACGTATTTTCACTGTGGTTAAGTGAAATGGAGAAAAACCCTATGATGTGGTTTGATCTTCATAAATGGCTTTTTTAAAAAAAATTGTATGGCATAACAGTTTAGTGTACAGGAATGCCATATGGGAAATTACCATGAAATTCCAACATTATAATTTTCTTTTCAAGAGAACAATCTTTCATAGTTTTTGAATGTGGTGCAGGGTAGAAACTCAAATTCTGGGAAGTCTATATGAGGGCTTAAATACTCCATAATATAATGGCAAACGTACCTCAGTTGGAAGTGCTTTCCATTCTGAAATTAAAAATACAGCCTCTGGTAATACACTGATGCAGTTCAGTAAGCTGTAAAGCAAAATATTCTTTGTCATTGAACTGGAAATGTAACCTTGATCACAAGTTTAAGAACATTAACTGTACTTCAGAAGTAGCTTTTTATAATGGACTGGTAGTTGAAAAAGAACATTTCCAATCATCAATGACTTTTAGAAATATGGGGTTGGATTGGAGGGTCTAAATGTAATCCTTCTCAGCCAAGTGAGCTTTCCTATCCTTTCTCTCCTGCGCAGCCTCCTGTGGCCCTTCTAGCTGGTCTTGATGTTCTGCTGAACCCCTAGAGGAGAGACACCTTTGGGGGGCTCAATGTACTTTCAGTGAAAGGTTTGGCCTTTCAGAGAGTAGCTGCCACTGAACATGGGTCATATAAACACACAATCCCCACATGTATGTATACATATACTGTATGACCTCCACACTTGTGTTCATACACATATGGACACCAAATCATAATCACACAATCTCTCCCCTTTGCTCAAACACATACACAAACACTTTCAGACATGTACACTTCCCGTTTCTATAAATACATGGACACACACACACACTCTCTTCTCTTTCTCTCACCCATAGATATTGATACACATTTATGTAGTTGCATATTAAGAAATCCCGTCCTCCAACATCCATAGAGAACCCTATTGTATTGCAACTAGTGCAGAGGAGAAGGTAACATATGTGTGAGGTTCATGTATCTGTGTATGCTTATGCCTACTGGCAGGTGTGCCTTTCAAGGCCTGGTCTGGCACTGGATATTTATTTTTATTTATTTATCATATTTTTATCACCCCCCCACATGGAGGACCCTGGGCGGTTCACAGTAAAAACAATTTAAAATTCAATAAAATTATAAATAATACTAGTAATCAATAAATGTAAAATATAATAAAATCCAAGTAAGGGCAGATCTAATTCAGCCCATAAGGGGTAAGACCGGTTCCGGCAGAACTAGGGAACTAACCAGCCCCAAGAATGGCTCTTCCTCTCCCCACTCCAAGCATGGTTACAAAACCAGGTCTTCAACTGTTTTCTGAAGTCTATGAGAGAGGAGGCTGACCTCACTTCTGGGGGAACGATGTTCCAAAGGGCAGGAGCTGCTGCAGAGAAGACCCGCCTCCTGGACCCCGCCAGATGGAACTCTTTTACAGACGGGGTCCATAGCATGCCCTCTCTGCACGATCGGGTGGGACGGGTAGATGTAACGGGGATGAGACGGTCCCTCAGGTACCCTGGTCCCATGCCATGTAGGGCTTTAAAGGTGATAACCAACACCTTGAATTGGACCCGGAAGCAAACTGGTACCCAGTGCAGCTAGCGGACCAAAGGAGTTAAATGTGCTGATCTCAACGCACCTAAAATCACCCGCACAGCCACATTTTAGATCAGCTGTAGCTTTTGGATACTCTTCAAGGGTAGCCCCATGTAGAGTGCATTACAGTAATCTATATGGGAGATGACCAGGGCATGAGTTCGAAGGGCCTCTCGCTCCAGGAAGGGGTGTAACCGGCGCACAACACAAAGTTGTGCAAAGGCCCTTCTGGTCACGGCTGCCACCTGCTCTTCAAGCAGGAGTCGTGAGTCCAGGAGGATCCCCAAGTTATGCACCGGGTCCGGATATGCCTTCAGTCCCAACTGGCTGGCTATCCTTGCTCTACCTGGTTGTCGTGGGATGGAAACTGGGAAGCAACATTGGCAAGGATTATTGGAAATAATTTTGCAACCTCATTTTGAGTTACGGAGTTATGAGTGAGAGGAGGGGCAAAAAAGACGAACCCGGGACCACCCTTCTGTTATTTCAACCAGTTTCTTTTGTCACATATAAATCTACAGACAATATACATAGCCCCCAAATTTCAATTTTCTATGGATTACACATTCATCAGCCTGATAATTATGATGTGCATTAGTGTTCAGGCTATATATTCAGACTGTATAATTTCAGAGACCTTTTACAAACAATAGTTTCCTTAAACATGGATCTGTAGTAATCACATGTGAGGCACAGGATGCAATTTAAAGTTCAAAAGTGATGTTCAAGTGCTTGTGTGTAGGACCTTCCTGAATTCTCCAGCAGCTGATGTCTCCTCCATAATTTAGGAAGCTGCTAATTGAGGAGAAAAAGAGTGGGGGGAGCCATTTTGCATCATAAGAAGTTTGGTTTTATAGTCAAATTACATGTATGCAGAAATTCATGTTTTGATTATCATACTGCTTGAGGAGAATAGCTTTAAAGCACCACACAGTAGAAGACAGGCTTCTCTGTGGACTTTCTGAGCAACAACTGGATTTGGGGTGGTAGGAAGCTGTTTGGAAAAAAGAAAATAAACAATTATTCCAGGGAAGCTGGAATTACGTTATACAATTTTTAAAAGATGGCTATATCATTCCCAAGGTACAGTTCATCCCACACTTAAGCATGCTGAAATCCCAGTGATGTTGAGTATAATTCAACACAGAATTTCACCTTCTTAAAAGAAAGCTTTTTGGAACAGGACAATTCTTTTGAGTTTAAAAGTGTCCGGTGGTGGTGATAGTGGGGAACTCATTACTTGTAATAGAGTTTTTAAAAAGGCAACCTTTAATATTACTAACTTACATTTCTCATACTTCCCTTAGAAAAAGCTCTAATTGAATGATGAAATTGTATTTTTGCTGCACTATGAAAATTAAGCTTATGAAATGTAAAAAAGCAGCATTATAAGTCATAAGCCCATTTATTCTATAGACTAGGCAGGACTGAATCATTGCATTATCAGCCACGTAAAGAAAAGAGTATTATCATTTTGATACAAGAACTTGTTATATTATAATCTAAGTCTCTTATCAACATTTCCTAAAACTTAACAATGTGATGACTCATTACTCAACTGGCAGGGCTCCTGCGGAGCGTTTGGTTGGAGAAGGAGGTCGTACAAAGAGTGCTTCCATATATGTCAGCCTGGTACAATGTACTGTATGACCCACTGAGCCAAATACAGCACACAACCAAATACTGTGGCTTACCCAGAAGTGTTTGTTTGGAGGCCCCAAATGGCAATAACAAGGGGTTGTTAAGGACCTGACAGGCCACAATAAATAATTGGTTGTCTGTATTTAGCTTGGTGGGTCAGGAGGGCTGGCTTGTCTTCATTCTTGATTCATGCTGCCTGCATTAGTAATGATCAACACTGATTCTACTGAGTTTCTTTGCTGAACATACAGAATAAGGTTATCTTTCTATGTCAGTCGTCCACAGTGCCAACATCTGCATGTGTAGCATTCATGCTACTCCAGGATCAGCTTTTTGCCCCTACATTCCTATGATACCTTTTGGCAGCTGAGCCAATTAATTTTTTGCTTAGCTGCAAGTGTACTTTGAAGCAGTTGTAAAGCTAGTTTGGTTTTTGAGATGCTGCATCTCAGAGAGCTTGGGGGCACACTGTTTCCATTACGGGAATGGGCATCTGGCATCTTTTCTGCCAGCTGTTTGTCTGTGGCTCTATCAACAGATATTTCAATGGGAAAGGTATTTTGATGGCTTTTCAACTTCCCCTCCACAGGGCCAGCTGGATTTTTTTTCCAGAGAGCTACACAAATAGATGCAATGTAAACTAAGGACATACGTTGGCGGTGGGAAAATCGTTTATTTCCCTTTTGCACGTAGTGCGGTGGGATGAAGTTTTATCTTCTTGCAAAACCTGTGTCAGCTCAGAGTGGCATAATGATTTTTACTCATTCTCAGTGTTTCTGAGTCAGCAGAGATGAAGATCATTGCAGAGCAACTTCAAACTGCTTTAGAAAGTTTGGGGAGGGAAACAGGAGCAATACAGAAGAAACTTCTGCAGAATAAAGAAGTGACAGCAGCCTCTTTTTTTTTTAAACTAACATCCTCCATT